>NC_058404.1:83230232-83418724 GCF_002201575.2 Neomonachus schauinslandi
TTTCTTTCTTTCTTTCTTTCTTTCTTTCTTTCTTTCTTTCTTTCTTTTTCTTTTCTCTCTCTCTCTTTCCTAAATTTGTACACTGCCTCTTCTAGGACCTAGATCTAGGGCTTTACATTTATTCCTATTATATCTCATCTTGGCCATTCCAAGTCATAATTTTATTCTACCCATATCATTTTCAATCTCACATACCTTATTCAGATAACCTTTAAGGATTCATTCATTTGGGGTAAGCATTCCAAGATGATAAATATAAGGTAAACTACAGATTCAATCTGTCCTTTATTTATCGCTAGTCTTCTCTGGTGAGTATTATGTATGTATGCTCTCACTTTTTCATATTTGACATATTTGTTATTTTGCTTAATGCTTTGAATCACCTTTCCTTTCTAAGTTATCATAGCACATGCCTATAGTGTTGGAAGCGAATAGACAGTGGGTCTCAGAATGCTATAATGTAATGTCAGAACCCCTTGGCCTACCACCTAAGTGATGGACAACTTTTGGCCCTTACAAACATCTAATAAAATGACACCACTGTAGCTTAGTTAGGCTTATTTTGGCTGCAAGTATCAGGAACCCTAACTTAAGATATCTTAAGTAATGAGGGGATTCAATATCTTACATAGCAAGACCTTTAGAGGTAGGATAGTCCCAAGGTTAGTTAATTTGGCAGTATTTGAATGTCATCAAAATCCTACTTTACTTTTGTCTTTTTTTTTTAAAGGTTTTATTTATTTATCTGAGAGAGAGCGAGAGAGGGAGAGAGGGAAAACACAGAGGGAGAGTGACAGGGAGAAGCAGACTCCCCGCTGAGCAGAGCCCAAGGACGTGGGATTCAATCCCAGAACCCGGAGATCATGACCTGAGCTGAAGCAGATGCTTAACCGACTGAGCCACCCAGGTGTCCTTACTTTTGTCTTTCTACTCTGCCCTCTCCAGCGTTTCCTTTCAGGCTAACTTCTTTCATGGCCTCCAGATGGGTGCTGAGACATAACAGCATCCAAGAGCAGAAGGGGAGCCCTTTCTTCTTTATCTGTTTTTAGAATCCTCTCATCAGATATCCTCCCCTATCTCATTCTCCTGAACATGTCCCACATGTCCCAGCAGAAAGCAATCACTGGCAAAGGGGACTGGACAAATAGTGATTCACTCCCAGGTCTAGTACTGGGGCTGGATCTGGAGATGAGGCCACCACCCTTGAAGCTGATAGAAGGTTTGATACCTGGGGCGCCTGGGTGGCTCAGTTGGTTAAGCGACTGCCTTCGGCTCAGGTCATGATCCTGGAGTCCCGGGATCGAGTCCCGCATCGGGCTCCCTGCTCAGCAGAGAGCCTGCTTCTCCCTCTGACCCTCCCCCCTCTCATGTGCTCTCTGTATCTCTCATTCTCTCTGTCTCAAATAAATAAATAAAATCTTAAAAAAAAAAAAAAGGTTTGATACCTGGTAACAATTGGGGTTTAATGAACAAGACCTGAATGAAATTGGGATTCTGTGAGCAAGGAAGAAGGGGGGTATGGGAAATAATTTCTGGGTGAGCAACTACCAGTATTCATTATATGAAAGCTCAACAACATTTTCTTTCTTCAGAGAGTAGATATTATTATGCTTCTGAAAATGTTATCAAAATAACATTTTATGAATGGTGGCTTGTTGCTGAAGATCAAGCAACCATTTTATGGGGCAAAGGTAACAGAATAATCTGCTTTGTTGACCACATGGTAACATTTTATGTCTCTCTAAAGCAAATTAATTAAAGCCCAACTTTAAAAAATAATTCACGCATGGCTCCAGATTAATACTATGTTTGTGATTCTTTACCCTATGTGGAAATACTCCATCTTGCTGAGAAAGGAGGATCTTCAGCTCTTTAAAGCAACAGCTCTTTTATTTTTCCTTCAGTCTGACATCTTATAACAACTCTTTTAAAAGGAGTTAGAGTTTTAACTTTTCAGTTGGGACATAATGGGGAGAAAAGGACAATTGAGATCACTGTCAGAGGAAAGTAACTGGGGGAGAAAACATAATCTTTAAAAGCTGGATTTTTAAATGAAAATTAAAAATTTGTTTGAAAAAGTTTGTAAAAAGTCAATGTAATATTATTTCTAATTGATCCTAGTGAAGTTTAGAGTCAGGAAAACTGAGAGAAATCAGTATAGGTATAGATGTAGTCTGAGGAATTCATGCACTATAAAGTACTCAGTGGCTTTCAGAAAGAAAACCCAAGGTGAATGAGTCTGTGGCTATTATTTGATTTCAATGTTAACCTGAAGAGAAGACTAACAGATTTATGAGAACAGATAGAATGAAAATGTTTGTCATCCACAGAAGAAAATGAAATCAACAACAGAAACAAGACTTTCCATTATTGTGACCTATATATGTGTCAAGAATTTACCCAGTTTGTTTCATTGAATCCTTGCAACCCTTTGAGGAAGGTACAATATGGGGCAGGTATAATCATGAAAAATTATGTAATTTTAAATTGTGATGTTCCATACAAAGGCAAGGTATTTTTAGTCCGTGTTTTTCTGCACCCATGCCTGTCTTTTGTTGGGCATACTGACTCGCCTCAGTGCTAAGGTAAATTAACCAAAGCCCATGCATGCATGGGTCAGAGTTTAGTTATACGAGAATCATTAAGCAATTTTACCTGCCACTATTCTCAAAACCTCATTGTGTTTAAAAAGTTCCGTAAATCAGGAATGAGTTACAAAATCAAATTCATGAGCCATATCACACTTTGAAACTGAACCCATTCATATTGCAAATATATATATATTTTTAAAGTTGGCAAATAGTAGAACTCTGAACTCAATAACTCTGAAGCATTAAAAAAAATTTTTTTTTTTGGTTTTGGAAAAGATACATTTTGCTGATTAGCATAGTGCTGTATTGAAAATACTGCTCTAAGAATTTTTAAGCCTGGATATGGCATAATTATGAAAAAATACAACCTGATGGTAAATATTGGTGTGGACAGGGAGGGGATATACAAGGAAAGAAAAAATAGGTATATATCTCAATGTGCACTTGGCTTATTCACATACAAATGTACTGTTTGGGTTCCAAGCAATTATTTTTGCTCCTTGTCAGTACTAGAAGTCACCACTGCTTCAGCCCAAATAAAGAAGCTCATTACTAAAAGATGTCCTGGAGAACAGCATGACTCATTTACTTAAGAAATTGAGTGCAAAAGAAACCCCCAGCTAATAATATTTTGGAGTTATTTTTGAGAGAAGAAGAGATGCAGGGGAATTATTAGAGGTGTAAAAGAAAATTCTGAATGAAAAATTCACACTCTTCTTCATTCCAGATCAACTAGTTTGGAAGTGAGCGCAGATTCCACATATGCCATTAAATATGACCTTACTTGGAATTGTACTATTGTTGTTGTTCTTATTTTTCAGTTGCTCAAGGTAGAAATCAGTCATCAAGGTAATGCCTTCTAGGGTTTTCTTAGTAATCAGCAAACCTGAACTGGGCATTTGTGGGGGGAAAAAGAAAACAAGAAGAAAAGGAACAGAGAAGGAGAATTATAGGTGGGATTTAGGCAGGTGGTAACAAGCCATTTGCAGAGTTTTTAGTACAATTACACATAGTAAGCATCCTAGAATTTTTTGTAGCAATTTGCACAAACAGAAAATGATACTGATACAGTTTTTAAATAGTATCTTTGTCATAATTATACTGTCATAAAGCTCACCTCTTTTATCCATATGGGGGAAACAATTTATTGAAAAATATTTTATTTCCTCTTTGAGAAGCATTTCTACTGTGGATGATCTTTAACAGTAAAATTCATCTTGAAAACAAATTTGTGAAAGATTTGAGGTTTTTCTCTCTTTGAAAAGACATACTCCCAAGTGTCCCTAGATCACAGCAAGCCACAAATGTGGTCAAAAGGAGATAGGGAGAGAGGGGGATCAATATGCAGATTTGTTTTGAGAGGTTCTCCTGGGCTGACCTGGTCTTCATCATACCAGCTGCACTGCTGGTATCAAGATGATAATCAGCAGGTTGAAAGCAAATAGATTTTGGCTTCACTCCAAAGTGGGTGCAAAAGCTGGTAGCATAAGTAATTCAGCAACCTCAAGCTAGCTATCAAGTCATGTTGGATATGCTTAAATATTTTATGACAAAGATGTAGTACATTATTACTGTTGCCCTCCTATGTACAGGTAAAAGTTTACCCTTGAAAAAACTAAGGATTCAAAATAAAATTTAGGTCACTTTATTAGAGCAATATATAACCAATGATGTTAGGCCAAATCCGATTATTGTAAGCATGGTCTTAGAAAACTAATGCTGCAAATATTCTGTAACATTACATTTCAGTTAAAATGTTTATTCTGACTGAAAAGACCTAGTTGTGACATTTATAGTTCTGACAGAATAAAGGCTTTATCACGTGTCCTGAGGCTTAGAGCTCTCTCTGCACAGAGCTGTTTCCACCTGAGCAGGTATGCCAGGAATTACTTAACACTATTCTGAACCAGGATGTACAGGAAAATGTGGCCAATAAAAAAGACACATCTGGTCATTTATTGGGGAATTTATAGGAGGTAGAGTTTCAGCTGTCAGGCCATTGGCAACTGATAATATAAAATATGATGTTAGCTGAAGAATTACGGAGGATCTGTAAGACTCCTGTACAACTCTTGCTGCCTGACAACTGCATTCTGTGACTCTTCCAAGGACAAAAGAAGGGCTCATTAAGTTCAGAATTTCCCCAGCTAGTTGCTTAAAATTAAGCAGCAAAGCTGCGAAAGGACGGAGCCTCCTTCTTCTCCTCCAGCAACCAACAGGGTGTTCACTTCTGACAGAAGAAAGGCAGATAGTTCCCAGCCTCGGGGACAGGGGCTTCGGCAGAAATTTGGGCTGTGAGTCTTGACTGTAGACAAGTTACAGCTGGAAAAGATCCACAGAAGGGGAAACTGAGGACACGCATGATGTGTGGACTCTGCGTGAGATTTAACACTGATCTTTAGGAGATTACCAGGACAACCTCCTCCTGGATCAGAATTTCATTTCTCAGGCCTGCATTCCCCTGTCCACTAGACAACTCTGCTCTCCACATGGAGCAACCTCAGTTTCTTTTTCAGCTGCATATAGATGTGATTCCCTGATCTTTACCTTATGTGGCTGACTTCCATTCTTTCAGCTCTGAAAAATGTCTATTTTCTTAAGCAGATCTTATAAGAAACCTCAACTTAGATATCTATGGGCTTATGGTGTTTGTGTTTTAGCCTTATATATTATGAGGCAGGTCTCCAAATAGGAATAAAATAGAATTCCACATCCTAAAAATGTTGAATTGTTTAAAATAATTTTTTTTTCTTTTTGAAAAGTAGATGTGTCTTATTCAGTTTGGACTGCCAAAGCAAAACAAAGTACCATAGATGGGATGGCTTATAAACAACAGGAATGTATTTCCACAGTTCTGGAGGTTGGAAGTCTGAAATCAGGATGTCAACATGGTTGGGTTCCAGTGAGAGTCCTCTTCCCGGTTGTAGATGGGCTACTTCTCATTGTATCTTCTCATGGTAGAAAGAGAGTGAGCTAGCCTACTGGCCTCTTCTTATAAGGGCACTAATCCCATTCATGGGAGCTCCATTCTCATGACCTAATCACTTCCCAAAGGCCCACCTCCAAATACCATCCCTTTGGGGGCTAAACTTCAACAAATGAATTTTGGAGGAACATAAACATTCAGTACATAACAGAATGTATGTGGGGTCTGATACACTTTGGGGAGACTGAAATAAACAACTTTCCAAAGTACATGGAGAATAGAGAATATGCAGAGTGAAGCAACACTTAGGTCAGGAATGGGACAACCCAGGTTTGTCTCTTTTGGACCTAATCCTCCAGGCCTCAGCAACTGTTCCCTATCTTAGTGATTTTGCTTAATGATTTAAAGAAGTTAGAGTCAAAAAAACAAAACAAAACTAAAAATTGAAAAAAATTAAAAATCAGAGTCAAATGTGGAATAAGTGATGAGCCTATAGTATCTGTCACACCATTAATTTCTGATCATTGGTTCATATGTTCCAGCTGACTTCAAGGGAGTACTCTTTCTTCTCAGCTCCACATACCACGGGCAAAAGCGATGTGCTTAGACAGGAACCTTACCGGATGGGGCAGAATAGAGGATCACAGAGTCATGGGGTTAGAAGTGTCTTGAGGAGGCCTTTGAGGAATATGAATTTAAAAAAGCACTACTTCTTAAGAATTTTCATGGAATTGGGGTGAAAGAGGGAGAGAGAGAGAGAGAGAGAGGATAAAGGTATGTATTGGGAGCTGTTTTATTACTTCCAAGGGAAGTAAATCTTGTTTTCATAATTAAGCCCATTTTCTATTGCATTGTCCTCCCTAGCTCTCTCTCTATACTTGAGGGTCATTGTCATTATTGGACTTATTTTTTGACTCTGTTAGCACTCATTATTTTCTCTCTTTTTAAAAAGGGCAACAACAACAACAACAACACTTCTACTTTTGCCTCTTTATTTACTTATACTCTTCCTATATCTAATGTTTAACACTCGATGGATGAAACTACTGCACCAAGTTCTGATTATATAGCATATACTGACTCTTTTTTGTCATATTCCTTTTTGATATTTCTCAACATCATGTTATTTTTACAGTTGTAGTCCAAATATGGCAAGTGTCTACAGAGTCCCGAGGTCTTTCTACAATATTTATACTTAGTTTTTGCATACCATATTAATTCCTTACTCTTCTATTTTTATTTATTTATTTTTTTATTATTATTATTTTTTATTCTTATGTTAATCCCCATACATTACATCATTAGTTTTAGATGAAGTGTTCCATGATTCATTGTTTGTGCATAACACCCAGTGCTCCATGCAGAATGTGCCCTCGTCAATACCCACCACCAGGCTAACCCATCCTCCCACCCCCCTCCCCTCTAGAACCCTCAGTTTGTTTTTCAGAGTCCATCGTCTCTCATGGTTCATCTACCCCTCCGATTTCCCCCGCTTCATTCTTCCCCTCCCGCTACCTTCTTCTTCTTCTTCTTTTTTTTTCTTAACATATATTTCATTATTTGTTTCAGAGGTACAGATCTGAGATTCAACAGTCTTGCACAATTCACAGAACTTACCAGAGCACATACCCTCCCCAGTGTCTATCACCCAGTCACCCCATCCCTCCCACCCCACCCCCCACTCCAGCAACCCTCAGTTTGTTTCCTGCAATTAAGAATTCCTCCTATCAGTGAGATCATATGATACATGTCTTCCTCTGTTTGACTTATTTCACTCAACATAATACCCTCCAGTTCCATCCACGTCGTTGCAAATGGCAAGATCTCATTCCTTTTGATGGCTGCATAATATTCCATTGTATATATATACCACCTCTTCTTTATCCATTCATCTGTCGATGGACATCTTGGCTCTTTCCATAGTTTGGCTATTGTGGACATTGCTGCTATAAACATCAGGGTGCACATACCCTTTTGGATCCCTACTTTTGTATCATTGAGGTAAATACCCAGTAGTGCAATTGCTGGATCATATGGTAGCTCTATTTTCAACTTTTTGAGGAACCTCCATACTGTTTTTCAGAGTGGCTGCACCAGCTTGCATTCCCACCAACAGTGTAGGAGGGTTCCCCTTTCTCCGCATCCCCGCCAACATCTGTCGTTTCCTGACTTGTTAATTTTAGCCATTCTGACTGGTGTGAGGTGGTATCTCATTGAGGTTTTGATTTGGATTTCCCTGATGCCAAGCGATATTGAGCACTTTTTCATGTGTCTGTTGGCCATTTGGATGTCTTCTTTGGAAAAATGTCTGTTCATGTCTTCTGCCCATTTCTTCATTGGATTCTTTGTTCTTTGGTGTTGAGTTTGATGAGTTCTTTATAGATTTTGGATACTAGTCCTTTATCTGATATGTCATTTGCAAATATCTTCTCCCATTCTGTCGGTAGTCTTTTGGTTTTGTTGACTGTTTCCTTTGCTTTGCAAAAGCTTTTTATCTTGATGAAGTCCCAATAGTTCATTTTTGCCCTTGCTTCCCTTGCCTTTGGCGATGTTTCTAGGAAGAAGTTGCTGCGGCTGAGGTCAAAGAGGTTGCTGCCTGTGTTCTCCTTTAGGATGTTGATGGACTCCTGTCTCACATTGAAGTCTTTCAACCATTTGGAGTCTATTTTTGTGTGTGGTGTAAGGAAATGGTCCAGTTTCATTCTTCTGCATGTGGCTATCCAATTTTCCCAACACCATTTGTTGAAGAGACTGTCTTTTTGCCATTGGACATTCTTTCCTGCTTTGTCAAAGATGAGTTGACCATAGAGTTGAGGGTCCATTTCTGGGCTCTCTGTTCTGTTCCATTGATCTGTGTGTCTGTTTTTGTGCCAATACCATGCTGTCTTGATGATGACAGCTTTGTAATAGAGCTGGAAGTCCGGAATTGTGATGCCGCCGGCTTTGCTTTTCTTTTTCAACATTCCTCTGGCTATGCGGGGTCTTTTCTGGTTCCATACAAATTTTAGGATTATTTGCTCCATTTCTTTGAAAAAAGTGGATGGTATTTTGATGGGGATTGCATTGAATGTGTAGATTGCTCTAGGTAGCATTGACATCTTCACAATATTTGTTCTTCCAATCCATGAGCATGGAACATTTTTCCATTTCTTTGTGTCTTCCTCAATTTCTTTCATGAGTATTTTATAGTTTTCTGAGTACAGATCCTTTGTCTCTTTGGTTAGATTTATTCCTAGGTATCTTATGGTTTTGGGTGCAATTGTAAATGGGATTGACTCCTTAATTTCTCTTTCTTCTGTCTTGTTGTTGGTGTATAGGAATGCCACTGACTTCTGTGCATTGATTTTATATCCTGTCACTTTACTGAATTCCTGTATGAGTTCTAGCAGTTTTGGGGTGGAGTCTTTTGGGTTTTCCACATAAAGTATCATATCATCTGCAAAGAGTGAGAGTTTGACTTCTTCCTTGCCAATTTGGATGCCTTTGATTTCTTTTTGTTGTCTGATTGCTGTGGCTAGGACTTCCAATACTATGTTGAATAGCAGTGGTGATAGTGGACATCCCTGCCGCGTTCCTGACCTTAGGGGGAAAGCTCTCAGTTTTCCCCCATTGAGAATGATATTCGCTGTAGGTTTTTCATAGATGGCTTTTATGATATTGAAGTATGGACCCTCTATGCCTATACTCTGAAGCGTTTTGATCAAGAAAGGATGCTGTACTTTGTCAAAAGCTTTTTCTGCATCTATTGAGAGGATCATATGATTCTTGTTCTTTCTTTTGTTAATGTATTGTATCACATTGATTGATTTGCAGATGTTGAACCAACCTTGCAGCCCAGGGATAAATCCCACTTGGTCGTGGTGAATAATCCTTTTAATGTACTGTTGGATCCTATTGGCTAGTATTTTGGTGAGAATTTTTGCATCCATGTTCATCAGGGATATTGGTCTGTAATTCTCCTTTTTGATGGGGTCTTTATCTGGTTTTGGGATCAAGGTAATGCTGGCCTCATAAAATGAGTTTGGAAGTTTTCCTTCCATTTCTATTTTTGGAACAGTTTCAGAAGAATAGGTATTAATTCTTCTTGAAATGTTTGGTAGAATTCCCCTGGGAAGCCATCTGGCCCTGGGCTCTTGTTTGTTGGGAGATTTTTGATGACTGCTTCAATTTCCTTAGTGGTTATAGGTCTGTTCAGGTTTTCTATTTCTTCCTGGTTCAGTTTTGGTAGTTGGTACATCTCTAGGAATGCATCCATTTCTTCCAGGTTATCTAATTTGCTGGCATAGAGTTGCTCATAATATGTTCTTATAATTGTTTGTATTTCTTTCATGTTGGTTGTGATCTCTCCTCTTTCATTCATGATTTTGTTGATTTGGGTCATTTCTCTTTTCTTTTTGATAAGTCTGGCCAGGGGTTTATCAATCTTTTTAATTCTTTCAAAGAATCAGCTCCTAGTTTCGTTGATCTGTTCTACTGTTCTTTTAGTTTCTATTTCATTGATTTCTGCTCTGATCTTTATTATTTCTCTTCTCCTGCTGGGTTTAGGCTTTATTTGCTGTTCTTTCTCCAGCTCCTTTAGGTGTAGGGTTAGGTTGTGTACTTGAGACCTTTCTTGCTTCTTGAGAAAGGCTTGTATTGCTATATACTTTCCTCTTAGGACTGCCTTTGCTGCATCCCAAAGATTTTGAATAGTTGTGTTTTCATTTTCATTGGTTTCCATGAATTTTTTTAATTCTTCTTTAATTTCCTGGTTGACCCATTCATTCTTCAGTAGGATGCTCTTTAGCCTCCATGTATTTGAGTTCTTTCCGACTTTCCTCTTGTGATTGAGTTCTAGTTTCAAAGCATTGTGGTCTGAAAATAGGCAGGGAATGATCCCAGTGTTTTGGTACCGGTTGAGACCTGATTTATGACCTAGGATGTGATCTGTTCTGGAGAATGTTCCATGGGCACTAGAGAAGAATGTGTATTCCGTTGCTTTGGGATGGAATGTTCTCAGTATGTCTGTGAAGTCCATTTGGTCCAGTGTGTCATTTAAAGTCTTTATTTCCTTGTTGATCTTTTGCTTAGACGATCTGTCCATTTCAGTGAGGGGAGTGTTAAAGTCCCCCCTATTATTGTATTGTTGTCGATGTGTTTCTTTGCTTTTGTTATTAATTGCCTTATATAATTGGCTGCTCCCATGTTAGGGGCATAGATATTTACAATTGTTAGATCTTCTTGTTGGATAGATCCTTTAAGTAGGATATAATGTCCTTCCTCATCTCTTATTACAGTCTTTGGTTTAAAATCTAATTTGTCTGATATAAGGATTGCCACCCCAGCTTTCTTTTGGTGTCCATTAGCATGGTAAATGGTTTTCCACCCCCTCACTTTCAATCTGGGGCTGTCTTTGGTTCTAAAATGAGTCTCTTGCAGATAGCATATCGATGGGTCTTGGTTTTTAATCCAGTCTGATAGCCTGTGTCTTTTGATTGGGGCATTGAGCCCATTTACATTCAGGGTAACTATTGAAAGATAGGAATTTAGTGCCATTGTATTGCCTGTAAGGTGACTGTTGCCGTATATTGTCTGTGTTCCTTTCTGGTCTATGTTGCTTTTAGGGTCTCTCTTTGCTTAGAGGACCCCTTTCAAGATTTCCTGTAGGGCTGGTTTTGTGTTTGCAAATTCCTTTAGTTTTTGTTTGTCCTGGAAGCTTTTTATCTCTCCTTCAATTTTCAATGACAGCCTAGCTGGATAGAGTATTCTTGGCTGCATATTTTTCTCATTTAGTGCTCTGAATATATCCTGCCAGTCCTTTCTGGCCTGCCAGGTCTCTGTGGATAGGTCTGTTGCCAATCTAATGTTTCTACCCTTGTAGGTTACATATCTCTTGTCCCAAGCTGCTTTCAGGATTTTCTGTTTGTCTATGAGACTCGTAAGTTTTACTATTAGATGTCAGGGTGTTGACCTATTTTTATTGATTTTGAGAGGGGTTCTCTGTGCCTCCTGGATTTTGATGCCTGTTTCCTTCCCCAAATTAAGGAAGTTCTCTGCTATAATTTGCTCCATTATGCCTTCTGCCCCTCTCTGTCTTTCTTCTTCTTCTGGGATCCCAATTATTCTAATGTTGTTTCGTCTTATGGTATCGCTTATCTCTAGAATTCTGCCCTCATGATCCAGTAGTTGTTTATCTCTCTTTTTCTCAGCTTCTTTATTTTCCATCATTTGGTCTTCTATATTACTGACTCTCTCTTCTGCCTCATTTATCCTAGCAGTTAGCGCCCCCATTTTTGATTGCACCTCATTAATAGCCTTTTTGATTTCTACTTGGTTGGATTTTAGTTCTTTTACTTCTCCAGAAAGGGTTTCTCTAATAACTTCCATATTTTTTTCAAGCCCAGCTAGTATCTTTAAAGTGATAATTCTGAACTCTAGATCTGACATCGTACTAATGTCCGTATTGAGTAGGTCCCTGGCAGTTGGTACTACCTCTTGTTCTTTTTGTTGAGGTGATTTTTTCCGCCTTGTCCTTTTGTGCAGAGGAGAATAGATTAATGAGAGAACAAAATGCTAGCAGAGTAACAATGTCCCTAGAAAATATACTCTAAACAAATCAGAAAAGACCTGAAGCAGTGGAAAAAGAAATGGATAGAGAGAAAAAAGAAAAAGAAAAAAAAGAAAAAGAAAAAGATAAAAACAAACAAAAACAAACAAAACAAAACAACAACAACAACAAAAAAAACAGAATGTGATCAAATATGATCAGGCTGGTATATAGATCAGTGCCACACACTAGATTTGGGGTGTATTTTGGTCTTTTAGAAGAAAGTGCCTCCCAAAATTTTAAAGAAAGAAAAACTTATATATGTACAAAAATAAGGGTTGATCTGATGAAGGGATGGAATATGACTGTAAAGGTGGAAATTATAAAAAATTTTATAAAAGGAATTGATAAGAAGTTGTTTGAAAAAAGAAAGAAGAGGATTAAAAAAAGAAAAAAGAAAAGGGAGAGAATGTGATCAGGCAGGGGAATAGAAAACACCATATAGTAGAGATTTAGGGTATATTTTGATCTGTTAGAAGAAACTATCTCAAAATTTTAAAGAGAGAACAACTTATATATATATATGCCAAAAATACGGGTAACTACTATGAAGGGATAGAATATGACTCTAAAAATGAAAAATAAAAATGTTTTTTTAAAAAAGGGATTGATAAGATGTTGGTTGAAAAAGGGAAAAAGAAAAATTCAAAAAAAAAAAAAAAGTTAAAAAAAAATTAACCCTGAAAGACTAAAGAATCATGGGGAAAAGCCATGAATTCTATGTGCAGTAGTCCCCTAGAGCTGGAGTTCTGCCGTTCTCATTGATGGGTAAACTTGGTCTTGGCTGGCTGTTCTCACTGATCTTCTGGGGAGGGGCCTGTTGCCGTGGTTTCCAAATGTCTTTGCCGGAGGCAGAATTGCCCCGCCCTTGCCCCCTCCCAGCTAAGTAATCTGCTCGGGTTTGCTCTCCGGGGCTTTTGTTCCCTGCGAGCTTTCCGTACAGCTTTGGAGGCGGAGAGTGAAAATGGCGGCCTCCCAATCTCTGCCCCGGAGGAGCCGAGAACTCGGGGCCCCGCTTCTCAGTGAGCCCCCAGAGAAAACCCGTCAGTCACTCCCGTCTCCCAGGTCTCCGGCCGCACTCCGTGCTCACCCGGCCTGTGACCGCGCGTTTCTATCTCTGGCACCCGACCCCGGGTGGAGTCTCCAAACCCAGCAGATCCCTGCGGTGCACTCCCGTGCGGCTCCTCCCAGGGGAGGAAGGTGAGTCTCCCAAGGTCTGCCGCTTGTTGGGTCCCTGCTGGAGGAGCAGTGGCCCGACTGTGCCGCGGATCACGGTTTATGGCAACCCCGAGCTGAGAGCCCGCGCCTGGGCTCTGCCTCTGCAGCCGGCTTCCCTGCTCCAATACCTGGGAGCTCTGCCACACTCAGGCACTCCCGGTCTTTCTGTGACCCCGAGGGTCCTGAGACCACACTGTCCCGGAGGGTTCCACCCCCCGCTTAGCCACCAGAGTGACGTCCCTCAGCGGAGCAGACTTTTAAAGGTTCCGATTTTGTGCTCCGCGGTTCTATCACTTGCCGGAAGCGGCCGACGGAGGCCCCTCCCCCGCCGTCTATCCTCCCGAATATCGCCTCGGATTCACTTCTCCTCACGTCCTACCTTCCAGGAAGTGGTCGCTTTTCTGATGAGAGAGTTGTTGCTCTTCTTTTCTTCGATCTCCTGTTGAGTTTGTAGGTGTTCAGAATGGTTTGATCCCTATCCAGCTGAATTCCTGAGACCAGATGAAATCCAAGTCTCCTACTCCTCCGCCATCTTGCTCCGCCCCCCTTGATACATTTTCTTTACTACATATCCTATTTTCCTTTATTTTTGTACATCTAATAGTTAATGTATACTGACATTGTAAAAAAGCTACCATATTAGGAGGTATTAAAGGGCTATCTTAACTCTGGCTGGCATGCACTCGAACATCCACCAGCACTGCTTGATCTCTAATATCTCTGTTTCATTCTTAATAACTCTCTAAAAAGCATCATGTATTCTTGCCCTGCATATATATAGCCCTGTCGTTTCCCAAGAACTTATAGGGAATACTACTTAGACATCTGAGACCTCCCTTCTGCACAGTGCCCTCCTTTCTGACTCCTTGCCATGCATATTCCATGTGCTTCAGCTTCTTTGAACTCTAATCTCTGCCTTGTAAGTGCAGCAGGACCATATGTTTGGCCTGGATCTCAGCTTGCTTTACTGAGGTTGGAAAATTGTTTTTATGGAAAGAGGTGGGGAAATTGTGGAGCTTTCCTTTCACTCATAAAGTATAGTTTTATGCTGTATGTTGTATATAATGCCTCAAAATTTGCCTTATATTTTTGTCTAACTTTTGATTGTTTATAGTGAGTGGACTAATCCAGGACCAGTTACTCCATTGTAGCCAGAAACAGAACTTCCTGAAGACTTCTTTCTGATAAGGTTTACTATTCATTTCTTTCTTCTATTCTTTGCTGATTTGAAGTTAATATAGTTGATTTCTATTTTTTAGAGATTGACCTTATAATGTTTGTTTGCATACTTAAAATCTTAAGTTAATTAATCTCTATTGTCACCTCCTCAACAATGCAAGGTATCGCAACTTAAATTCAATCACATTCCTCCTTTTTTTGTAAAATAATTTATTTGTTGTTACCTAATTAAACATTATTATTAATATTATTTTAAATACAGGCTTGTTAATTAAGTCTACCCAATGATCATCAATTACTCTTTTTCCTTATTTCCCATCCCTCTTGTGTTTCAGACTTCCCATCTGGGATTATTTTCTTTCTGTCCCAAATTATTTCTAAAAATTTTTTTGGTGTGGGTCTATTGGTGATAAAATCTGTTTTGATATATCTGAATAGGTATTTATTTTACCTCTGGTTCAAACTACAGTTAGGGAATAGAGTCTTAACTGACAGTTACTTTTCTCAATGCTTAGAATATATTACTCTACAGTCTTTTGGTATACATTTTTGTTTTGAGAACTGCTACTGTTCTATTTGTCATTTGCTTGCTGGTAATTGCACTTCTTAGATTCAAACCCAAGATGGGGATTCTCAGTTTTGTTTGATGAAATCAGAAAAAGAAAATTAGGAAAGTATTGTAGCATGGGAAAAGCAGGTAGTCAAAGATGTGGATTTAGTGGAAGATCAGCCTGATTCCATAAGACAATCTGCATCGTGAGGGTACCATAGAAATGTCCCACATTAATGCTAGGGAATTGGCTTTGGTATCTCTTTATTATTCTTTGGCAGTGGGCTGTCCCCAGAGGGAATATGGAAACTCTTAAAACATGAGGACAATTATTAAGAGAAGGGTAGGTGTGGATTCAGTGGCTGGTAGAGAGGATATGGGCACGGCACCAGCAGTGTCTACTAAAGTAGTAAATCTTCAATTTCTGGCTGCTTTTAAGACCTCTTTGTCTTTGGTATTCTATAGTTTTACTATTGTCACTAGGTGTAAATTTTTTTTTTTTTTAAGATTTTATTTATTTATTTATTCGAGAGAGAGAGAGAGAGAGAAACAGCTTGAGAGGGGAGAGGGTCAGAGGGAGAAGCTGGCTCCCTGCTGAGCCGGGAGCCCAATGCAGGACTCGATCCCAGGACTCCGGGATCATGACCTGAGCCGAAGGCAGTCACTTAACCAACTGAGCCACCCAGGCGCCCAATTTTTTTTTTTTTAATCCTGCATGAAAAACATTGTGTTTCCTGGATCTCAAGTTTCAATTCTGGAAAACTTTTAGCCAATTATCTTTCTTAGTATTGCCTCTTCCAGGTGACAAAATTTAAGAAGACTAAATGCCTCCTTAAAATTTTGCCCTAGCTGCCTCACTTGCCTCACCCTAGGCCTAGGGGTCTAGCCTCTCCTCCATTCTCTCTTATCTCTTTTTCAGGGAATTTGATTGGTCACATGTTAGAACTTTGCATTTTTTTCCTCTGTCTTATGTATGTTTTATTACCTTTTCTTTCTTTGTTGTATTTTATGTAATTGCTCAAATGTACCTTTCAGCCTATTAACTTTCTCTGAACTTGTACCTGATTTTGTATTCAATGTGTCTATAGAGAGTGTAATTTTATTTATTTTTTCTAGATGTTACCTTTAGCCTTTTAAAATTCCAATTGTCTTTAATATTCTATCATGTTTTTAGTTCCCTCTTTTACATATTTAGAGATTTTTGAAATCTTCATTTCATGTTGTGTTTCTGATAATTACAGAATCTGATGTCGTTGGCAGTCATATTTTGGTGTTTGTTGCTTCTTTGGACTCTCCTTTATGAAGGCTTCTTTTCTTAGAGGTTGTATAATTTTGGACTGTGTGCTCATATTCGGCTTTTTAAAAATTCTGGGATTCTGAGAGGTCTGAGATGAAGTTATATTATTTTGGAGTGGATTCAATTTGCTTCTTTAAGTTAATTTCTCTCCTTGAAGTTTTTCAGGATTTATAATCAGTGTAAAACCAAGGCTAAAAGCTATGGGGGAAGACCTATGGTTAATGCATTTTTAGAAGAGTGATTTTCTTTTTCTCTACTCCGAGCTAGGGATGCCATAGATAAGTTTCCCTTGTCGTTTCCTTATGGTAGAAGGCATTTTTTTTTTTTTTAATTGTACATTCTCTTCGGCTTTAAGATGTTCTGAATTTCAGCTCCTCACTTTTTTCAAACCTAAAAGCTTGTCCATTATTTCCTATCAGGCTAATAAATTGCAAAGCTTCAAGATTTTAAATATTAGTAAACAACATGAGGACACCCATGCTTTTGCATGTGGATGTTACTGTTGTTTCAACCCTGCTTCATTCTGCCACTTTAAGGTCGTTCTATGTCTGATGAACTCAGCAGTGCATTTTAAAGTGTTTGTTGTATTTTATCAAGCATTCTAGATGTTCTGAAGGGGAGGGCTTTTTAGAATTCCTGGTGCCTATGTTACCCACAACAGAAATTCCCTGACTGGGCATCATATAGTGTTTAATTTTATCTCCTTTTTTTTTTTTTTCTGTAATACTTTGATAGTGGAATATGGAGGCATTCAACTATGATTCTCTTTTCTTAGATTGTTTATTTATTTTTTGCATTTAAATATTGCTTAGGTTTTCTGTACATGGATACCTTCAGCACTGCAGAAGATTTTTTTCTGCTGTGTTAGTTTCGATGTTTATATGCTTTGCCAAAGTTGTTGGTTCCTAGAAGGGGGTAGAAAGTAAGAGTTAGTGTAGTTAAAATTTTTTTGATGTCTGTTAATTTCCAAATTTTTGGACGAAGTTTTCCACTACTCTACTGCATTTAGGCACAGAAACGACCTACTAATAAAAATGACTATCTGAGTAACCAAATTATCCTTCCTTATCCTACAAGATGGAGTAAGTAGAAGATAGAATAGAAAGGCTTGCTGTAAAGCAGTGTAAAACTTCTGGCCTTGGGTCAAGCCAAAAATGTTATGAAAGTGGGCAAAGTGTTCATGTCTCTCTTAAATAACTATTTTAAATCTTAAGAGCAGTGATATATATATAACAGAGTTATCATAGTGATTAGCTGGAGCAAGAGGTCCATAAAATGTGTCCATAGCATTTTTCAAATATAATGTTAGTTCAGTTACATTATGAATAGTGAAAAGAAATATTATTTTTTTCTTTCATTACTTTTAATTTAATGTACTAATGGCTTACTTAAGCCTCCTGCATCGATACTAAAATTTCTCTATTATTGATGTCATTTCTAGATTCCTAATGGTCCTCTTTCTCTCTGTTTTTGTAGGTGGTACTTTATTTTATTTCATCTTTAGTGGTGGTGGTATGTACCTGTATGTCCTATTGGTAATTTCTTTTGACATTTCAGCCCAGCTTTTTTTCAGTATACGTTTCTAAAAGATAAGAATATTTATCTTATGTAACCACAATATGGTTATCACACCTGACACAATTAAAATAAATTCCTTTTTACTATCTAATACCCAGACTACATTCAAACATTCTTTATTTTTCTATGGTAAAATTGTAATGAATGATCTTCCTTGATTCTATATGCTCAGGTAAATCTTATCCCAGCTAGCTCTTAAGTTGGTAATCTATTCAAGAGCCAAAGCAAAGAGATAAGGTGATAAGGAAATGTAATAATTTTTTGAAGCTATGAGTATTGGTACTTTATTAAAACAGTAAAAAGCACTTAACAGCACAGAACTTTGTCTTCTATCTTAAGATTGATTTTTTTCCATTAATTTGCTGTTTTTGAAGCTTATTTTTATGGTTTTCAATATGGATGATTCTCTTTGTTTGAGGGTTTTATTAGTTATTATGTTTGATTTTGGTTGTTGTTAATGGTGTTTATTTTAGGCAGAGCAAAATCCTTAGCTTAGTAGTAGTACTAAAATATCTTTCTGGAACCTTTTCAGGTCATCTTATGTAAAAAGCTAGAAAACCCTAGGACAACTTATTAAGTGAATACCTGAGAACTAAGAAAATTTGAGAAGAATTCACAAAGGATTTGAGATCAGCATTGTGCTATAATATAGCATAAAATCTCTCAGGATTTTGAGAAAACAGTAGCTACGCTAGTATTGATTTTTTAACTTAGGAACTCTCATGGACATTTACAAGGCTACACACCAGAACTAAAGCATGTCAGCTCTGCCTGTTTTCAATTGATGGCATTTGTAGTTACTTGTGGAAGACACAGCACCTTGCAAACAAAACAGCCTTTCAGACAGCCCTAGAAGAGAAGCTTCTGTTTTAAGTCCTCAATAATTAATTCAGTAAAATTCAGTAACACTGCAGGCAGTAAAAGGGATAGAGATAGTGAAGTACTCAATAATAATTTTAACAGACTAAAACACTTAGTGGTAAAATTGATAAGAATAAATTTCACAGAACCTACAGAGATAAGTTAGCTGAACCAAGGATTAAGAAAGCCTTTAGTTTAGAGGAATAGATCATTTAAAGTGGGTTTCTTTCTTTTTTTTTTTTAAGATTTTATTTATTTATTTGAGAGAGAGAGCAAACATGAGCAGGGGAAGGGGCAGAGGGGGAGGATAAGGGAAAAGAAGATTCTCCCATGAGCACAGAGCCACATGTAGGGCTTGATCCCAGGATGCTGGGATCGTGACCTGAGCCAAAGTCAGATGCTTAACTGACTGAGCCACCCAGGTGCCCCCAAAGCAGCTTACTGCTTTATGCCTACTGATCACTTAAGTTTCTTGTTGGAATGAAAATTGTGACTCAGTTGGTCTAGTGTAATGCCTGGAATTCTGTATTTCTAACAAGCGCCCCAGTAATGTGATACTGTTTATGGACCACTTTTTGAGAATAAAGGATCTAGACCCTGAGTGTTTGACTTTGGCGATAGCATGAGATAGAAGGTGAGAAAATATGCAATAAAATATATAAAAATCATCTCAGAGACTAGTGCTGGTTGTGTATGTGTGTTTAAATGTAAATGGCATAATATATGTAAATTGCTTTAAATTCTTTGAAGGTAGTACCCACTCTAAATTCAAAGTATAGTGTGTATACAATTCTAATGAATACCTGAAAAATATAGAAAATAGTAAAGAAATACACAAAATATATTTTTAAATAACATACATTTTATTTATTTATTTGTAAAGATTTATTTATTTATGAGAGAGAGAGTGTGAGCAGGGGGAGGGGGAAAGGGAGAGGGAGAGAATCTCAAGCAGACTCTGGCTGAGCACAGAGTGTGCCCAGGGGCTCCATCCCAGGACCCTGAGATTTATGAACTGAGCTGAAATCAAGAGTCAGAAACCCAACCAACTGAGCCACTCAGGTGCCCCATAACATACATTTAAAATAAAATGGGAGACTTCCTTGTAAGAGTTAAGTAATATATTTAAATAATAACACATAAGAACCAAAGAGGTGCCATAGTAACGGGTACTGACATGGAAATAGTGGAACATTAGCTCAGAGGAATAGTCGAGAGAACAGAATTGGTGACAGCTACCTGCCTTCAAATCCTGCCTTTGCTCACTGGCTTTGTGGATCAGGTAACCAAACTGTGCTTCAGTTTCCTCATTTATAAAATGGAGTAATAGTATACTCAGCTGTTAAAATTGTTACGAGTCTTAAGTGTGTAAGACATCAACACAAAACAATGTCTGGTTTCTATTTGGCAGTGATAAATGTTTATTTTTATCATTATAATAATAATAAGGTACTTCTAAGGTAATTCAGATCAAGAGATTAAAAAAATAGTTTTCAAAGAGTAGAAGTTTTTTTTTTTTTTTAAGTCTTTTATTGCTAAATTGCCTATGGGAAAATATTTTGATTATTTTTTGACTAAACAACAGAGAGTGAAAAACTTATGATTAAATACATAAAATTATCAGTGAAATTAGAGCGTATCATTTAGAGAAGAATGTTTTCATCAACTGAGTTAAAAGTCTGATTATTAAAAAAAGGGCAGAAATTAATTGTTCCTCATATTTACTTTTTAGTGTGCTTTAAACCTGGTATGTGACTTTGTTGTTGTTATTTCTGCCTTTTCTCTGGCATATATTAAGCATACATTTCAAAATGCCTGTGCCTTGGTTATTACCTTTGTGGTTTTCATTATTGATGTTTAATATAGGCATAATTATAATTTAGAGAAGAAAAATTTTTTCTATCTCATTGCTTACAGACAGAGATAAATAGGTGTTTATTGTATTTTTGTTTTCTATTTATGTTTTCTTTCCAAAACTTAAATGCAGAAACTTTTAAAAACCTACAATTACAAATGTAATAAGTGTATCATAAAATAATAAGCAAAGGAAAATTAGAAAGGAATCAAGTGAGTAGAAATTTTAGTATTTGCAAAGGGAAATAATTTAAAAGGTCAGGTGTAACACTTAAAATCTGACTATGTTTCCTGGCTAATGTAGCCCAAATTAAAAAAAAAAATCTCAAATGTATGTACTGTTAAATATGCAAATGTGCTTTAAAAAATGGAATATACATATATTTTGTGCTAGATTCCCTTTCATTGAACAGAGTCAACAATGAGTAAGTAATTTGAGGGGGAAATGTATAGGTTGAAAATATGGAAATTGGCTGTATTCCAGGGAAAATACTAATGTTCTCTCTTCAGGTGCTGCCCTGAATTATCATACCTGTAGATGCTGAGAAGGAACATTCACAGATTGAAATCTGCTCTTTAATTTCTGTCTGATTGTCTTTAAAATCAGGGATCACCTTTATAATCTCTTTGTACCTTTTTTTCAAGTGGTATAGACAGATGGGTGGGGATTCCAGTACCACTTAAAAAAATGAACTTTATTGGAATATAACAGCCATATAGAAAAGTGAGCAAATCTTAAGTTTACAGCTTGATAAAATTTTGCAAGTGAACATACCTGAAGATCCAACAGCCAGCTCAAGAAAAAGAATAGTATCAGTACCTTAAAAGCACCCCCATGTCTTCTCCCAGTCACTACCCCACAAGAGGTTCCCTCCACTTTTTATATATATGTTGTCATATGGTATGTACTTTTTTGCATGTGACTTCTTACCCTAATTATTGTTTGTGATATTCATCCATGTTGTTCATGTAACTGTAGTTTGTTCATTCTCATTAATGTGTAGCATTTCATTGTATGAATAAATCTTAATGTCTTAATTAGTTCTACTATTAATGGAGATTTGAGCTATTTCCAATTAGTCCCTACTATGAAGAGTGCTGTTATGAACATTCTTGTACATAATTTTTGGCAACCATAGTGTGACTTTATAGTGATTATAAACCTAGGAGTGGAACTTGCCCAGCCACAAGGTGTGCATATGTCCACCTTTAGTAGATACTACCAAACTGTTTTCTAAAGTTACACCAATTTCCATTGTCTGCCCTTCACAAGCAGGATATGACAGTACCATTGCTCCATATCCTTGCAACTCTTGATGTTATCTGTCCTTTTTATTTTGGCCACAGTAGTATCTCACTGTGATTTTAATTTGCATTTCCAAGAGACTAATAAAGTTGAGGAAATTTTATTATTTTAGTTGAAAATTTGAATGCCTTCTTTTGTGAAATGTCCATTTGTGCCATTTTTCTTTTGAGTTGTCTGCCTTGTTCTTATTGATTTGTAGGAGTTTAAATATCCTGAATATGAGTCATTATCTGATATATGTATTGCAGGTTTCTCCTTGTACTCTGTGGGTTTCCATTTCATTCTCTACATGGCATCTTTTGATAAAGAGAAGCTCTTAATTTAAATGTAGTCACATGTATTTTCCCTTTATAGCTACCACTTCCGTGCTCTGTAAGAAATCATTGTCTACCCCAAAGGGAAAGATATTCTTTTCTGAAAGCTTTATTGTTTTATCATCCATGTGTTAGTATACAACCCTCTGAAAGTGATTTTTTTGTATATGTAGGAGTTAAGATTCACGTTTTACCCCAAATGGTTATATAATTAGTTCAGTATCAGTTAGTGGAAAAATTGCCCTTTACCAACTTCTCTACATTGTCAAATTTACTTGTGTAATTAGTTGTCATAATTTGTGTGGTCTTTTTTTTGTTTGTTTTGTTCCATGTATCTGTTTGTTTTTGTAGCAATTCCACACTGTGTCAATTATGAAAGCTTTATAAGTTTGATTCTGGTCATTGAAGACCTCCAGCTTTGTTCTTCTTTAATATCACTTGGCTAATCTTGGCCCTTTACATTTCTGTATAAATGTTAGCTTGTAAATTTAAAATTAAAAAAACAAACTACTGGGATCTTTATTGTGATAATACTGTATACATGGGTCAGTTTGGGGAGAACCAACATCCTTTAGTAATGAATCTTCCAATCACTGAGCTTGATGTCTCTCTTTCCATTAAATTTTCTGCTTTATTTTCTCTAGGTAATTTTTCTCTAAGTAATTTTTAATTTAGAGGTCATAAACATGTTTTGCTAGATTTATTCCATGGTATTTGAGGTTTTATTTCTATCTTAAATGTAGAATTTCTTTTTTTTCTAAGTAGGCTCCATGCCCGGCTCTACACCAGCTCCACACCTAGCATGGAGCCCAGCATGTGGCTTGAACTCATAACCCTGAGATCAAGAGTCAGATGCTTAACCGACTGAGCCACCCAGGCAATCAGAATTTCTATGTTTTTGTTTGTTGTTATGTGGTAGCCCAACTGATTTTTGTATAATGACCTTAAATCGGTAACCTTGCTAAATTTACTAAGTAAATGAGACTAATAGTGTTTCTGTGGACTCATTATTCATTATTTTAATTTTAAATGTATTTCGTTATTCATTAAAATAAATAGATTTAGGGCGCCTGGGTGGCTCAGATGGTTAAGCGTCTGCCTTCGGCTCAGGTCATGATCCCAGGGTCCTGGGATCGAGTCCCACATCGGGCTCCCCGCTCAGCGGGGAGCCTGCTTCTCCCTCTGACCCTCTCCCCTCTCATGCTGTTTCTCTCTCGCTCGCTCTCCAAAAAATAAATAAAATCTTTAAAAAAAAAAGAATTAAAAATAAATAAATAAATAAATAAATGGATTTAAAATTGTTGGTATTTTTATTTAAAATAAAATTTGAATTTTTATTTTTAAATATTAACTGAATAACAGCATTAACTGATATAATAAAAAGAAGCTGGATAAAAGTGTAGGATAGTGTGTAGGCATTTCAGCAGGTATTAGAAAAATTGGAATTATTGCCTCTTCTCTGTCCTCATTTGCATAATACTCGAGTAAATGGGTCTGCCACTCTGGTCTTTTGTTTCCTCATCTATAAAAGAATGACATTGGACTAGATACATTTAAGTTCCTTTTTATCAGGGGTAGATGACTCAGACAACTTTTGGGTAAATGTTTGTGCTTTCAGAATTCTCTTTCTTCTATTCTTTCCCTTATGGTATTGTGACTATGTAGGCAGTGATTGCACTTTTGGGGGGGGGGGGCACTAGTAGGTGGGACCACATCTACTCAGCACTCCCATGTTCCCTGATCAGGGTACTTAGGAACTTCTGTCTCCCTGAGGCACCACACATTGGCTGTGGGCATAATGGGACTCTGTCTCAGATTCATGGTTTTAGATATTTCTCTCCCTCTATCAAAGCCACTTAGCTGCTTCCGTGTAGTGTTAAATGCTGAATGCTAGTTTTCTCAGACAGTCTTGAGTTCTCTCCAGTCTATGCCCTGAAAAGCAGTCTACTAGTCCTACTGCTCTTATTACCAAATTCATGTGAGGATTTAACTTAGAGGAGGGAAATGAGGACTTGATATTTGACCTCTTCCTCTTCTGTCTTCTTCTCCATACAACCCTTGAGCCTAAGGTAGTTTTCCATCTCCTTTATATCATACCCTATGTTTTCTTTACTAATGGCATCGTATAACTCCATGATCTAGTTCTCTAATTCTGACTTCTAATATGATAATGCCAAGTAAGATCGTCTTTTTAAAAATTAAAAGGAAAGCTTGGTTTTCATGACCGCCACCTTGCTATGGATCTAGAATTCTTGCTAGTGAAGCTGTAGTCTCCTCCTTTCTTATTTTATTTACCTTGTAACAATCCTAATCCCTCTGAGACAAGTGCTACCCCTGGCAGAAAGGTGAGGTCAAACATAGAGAAATGCAAAAGCATTACATATAGATTATATTTCCAAATAATGACATCTTTGTTTTCTGATGGCATATCATTTCTCATGTTCCTTTGTCTTCTGCTTCTGTTCTATCTGACATATTAGTTTGTTCAAATGTTCTTTAAATTTTATGTAGCAACGACAAGGACTGTAATTTCTATATGGGACATGATAAGACATTTATGCCACAAAAATTAGCTCTGCTTTATCTTTGTTAATAGATATTTAGTACATGGAAGTGAGTATGTATTTATTAGGAACCACCTCCTATGTGCCAAGCATTGAATTAAATACTAAAGGGGATAGGTGAGAGGCACAAAATGCAAATACTCTTGAGGAACTTAAAATATAGTTGGGGAGACATGATAGCACAAGACAACCCAAGAAGGCAATATAAATTATATGCATTGGCTATAATTGCTATACAAGGTCAGAGAGTGATAAAATCAACAAACTCCGAAGTACCTGGGGATCACTTTGTGGAGAAGTTGGCATTAAAACATTGACAGGGTGGTAAATTTGGAAGGTGCTGAAAAGTAAGAATTCAGCCACAACCAGAAGGAACAGACATGGAAAGTGGAATTGGTGAGAGCAACGTGAGAGCTATTAAGCACTCTGCCTGACTGAAGATGAGAGATTATATTGAAGATTAGGAGAGATAATATTGATTATATTTTATTGAATTTATATATAAAATTCATGGAATGCTCAAGAAACTTCAAAAAGATTGTATATCCAGTAGGCATATTATACAATTTTTAGCTGCTTCCCCTATGAGTCTCTTAAAATTCAGATTGTGAAAACTCCTATGTAAATGGGAAAATATTGACCCTTTAAGACAATAGCTATCAGATACCAAAGTGATTTATGAACACAGGTCACCTTGTAGAAATTCCCTAGTATGAGCATGAGAACTGGTTAGATAACTCCTACATTCCTAATCCAAAAAGGCTGGGAGGTCTAGAGATTAAAGGCTTATTTCTTTGAGTGAACTGAGGGTCCATTGGGAATGTCCACAAGGAGGTAGGTTGTGGGGTGTTACCTTTTTTCCCCTCCCCGTGATAAAAAGAGGTGCTTCAACAAAACTCAGTGAGAGTTTAGTATGTGTCCCTTGAAGTTTTGGGGGTGATTGTGGAGACAGTGGACTGATTTCTGATGAATCTAAAGCCAAGATGAGCTAGTGAGCATTTATGGTAGAGAAAGTAGAGGTGCTCAATTGAGAGTGGCCCATTTCCCCAGGGTTTGTTGGAGAGGTCCCTGTGCAGTAGATCTGGGCCATGAATGTGAGGGGGCAATCATGAAGCTGTCCCAGAGAGCTCCCCAGGGGCTGAACTGCCGTCAGCAGATAGCTGAACGTGTTAGTTGGAGCTGTGGATGTAGTAAGTGATAAAGTGAGACAGTATGACTCATGTTGAGGTAGTATAAATGAAAGGTCCTCAGTGATTGGAGAAGGGGAAATAATCCCTGAAAAACCTGGAAAAGCATCCACTGATTGAGAATCAGCTTTAAATACATAATAGCTCTCTTAGCTCAGTGAACAGAAAGTAAATTTTCCTTCTCCATTTACCTCTTCTTTCCTTATCTTCCATTTTTTCACTCCACTCCCATATTCCAGAGGCATTGGGAGCAAGATTAACTGGCTGGGGAAGAGGGACCTGGGGTAAAAATATAGGACCAACATATTCCTCTTCACTGGCTGTTGGTTTCCACTTTCAGTGGATCCTAGCTATGGAGGGAAGACAATTTAAACTTTAAATCAGCTTTTTATATGTAACTGGCTATTCTAAATTCTAATTTGAGAATATGTTTGCTGACAGTATACCTGTAAGATTTTTTAAATTCCAAGTGATCAGGATAGGGTACTATTTCTTGTTGCCTCAAAAGATGCTACATTAGTTTACTAGGACTGCCATAACAAATTACCACAAATGGGGTAGCTTAGAATAAGATAAACTTATTCTCTCACAATTCTAGAGGTTCTAAATCCAGAATAAGGGGGTCAACAGGGCCATGTTCTCTCTGTAAGCTCTAGGGGAGAATCAGTTCCATGACTTTCTCTTAGCTTCTGTTGTCAGCAATCTTTGGTATTCTTTGGCTTGTTGACTCCAGTCTCTTCTTCCCTCATCACATGATCTCCCTCTGTGTGCCTTGTCTTTATGTGGCATTCTCCTCTCTGCATGTGTCTTTGTGCCTCATCTTATAAGGACACCAGTCATATTGGATTAAGGGTCCCCCCTTTCTATATCATATAATCTTAACTCACATTTTAACTATATCTGAAAAGACTCCATTTCCAAATAAGGTCACATTCACAGGTGTAAGGGTAGGACTTTAATGTATTTCTTGGGGGACACAATTCAACCCACAAGAGAATTTATGCAGACTTTGGTCTGCTTGATTCCAGCACCTTGGAGTTGGTGTGAATCAAAGTCCCTTCCCAGTTTCTTTATTTCTAGTCATATATGCTGTATCTTTCAAAATATACAGCGAGAGGTTCGAGTCTAAAACAGTGTTACTTAATCTGTCCCTATCAGGGATGCAGCTACTAGAAATACCTTTTTATATTTTGTCTCTTTTCTCCTGATACCATTACTAGTATTTCTCTTCTTTGACATCCTCTGAGCATTTTAATGAGAGATTGGGGAGAAGTATAATGGGCTCTCTGCAAGTCAGCCTCATGCTAATCTGGTCTCCATGTTTTTTTTATGATTCCAGTTCTTTGTATGCATTGTCTCAGCTCCCTGGAAAGACATATTCTTACTTACCTGCCTTCCAGACTTAGTTTTCCAAAGTTCCTCTCTTTCGTGAAATTTTCTTAGACAAAACAGGACCGATAGTCAGCCAGTATGTATCAGTTCAGCTATTCTGACTGACTTTTTAAAGATTATTTTTTAAATCTCCCTTTCCTGACTGCAGAATATTCTTTCAATACCTTCTATTGCTCCAACACATTTTGTGTTTTGGATTGTTTAATGATTTAAACTTGGTATTTACATCAATTACTTGAAATAATTGTCTAAAGATGTGTTTCCTCTACTGAACTGTGTTTTTCTTGGGTCACATTTTGTTTATTGTTTTCTCTAAAGTCAGTCCATACCCTTGTCTTGCACTAGGGGCTCATGAGGTGTTTTCTGAATGGGATTGAGTACTGATAAGAGTACACAAGGGGCAGTTTCTTTAAGAGAATCTTGAAATATATCATAATTTCTTGGAGGGTTTCTTTAAATTAAAATCTTTAGCAAAATCAAGAGAAGCCAATGCAGTAGAGTGGTTGACAACTTACTCATCTTCCTGAAAAAAATTTTTTTCTCCACCTGTCCAAAGACCTAAAATGATTCTTTCTTTCTTTATTTATTTTTGTCATCACAGACTGTGATTAACAAATAGGCAAATTCGGTGATGTCCAGTATGATACTATTTTAATCATTCCACCACATGGCTCACAGAGGCAGAGATTTTCAGTAGGGTAGTGAGATCTTTTTGAAAGGGGAACAATGATAATAATATTAATGATGTTATTGATAATTATATTAAATAATATTCATTAGTTCTATATCCTTTATACATTTTTATATCATTTATCAGCTCTGTGGAGTAGGAGGGATTATTATTCTGATATTACAGATGAAATGTAAAGGCTTACAGAGTTTAATGTACTTGCCCAAGGTCACTTGCTAGTAAGATGTAGTGATTACAGTTATAAGACTATTCTTACAATGACTGTTATAGTCAATTAATCAATGATGCTTTTAACTGTTAACATTTGTTCAAATACTTTCTTGAAGAATGAATTTAAAATTCTTACCTAGCTATGTAACATTCCTTTCTGGAAAGCTGTTGCTCAGACTTGAATTTCTTATTCTCCAATCTGAACATTCAGATAATGATGCAATAAAATCTCTTATGGAATACTCATCAAGATTGTTATATGCTAAGAGAGGGAATAAGATATATTTTCATACTTTTGACTTCTATAAAGTGCTTTCCTCCTTGTTGCAGCATAGAAAAGCTCTGAAATTGCATCATATAAGCAGGGTAATCTGCAATTATTTACAGAGTCATCCCATAATATCTCATCGTATCACTTCTGTGGAAAGACAGAATAGGAAAACACCCAAGCTTTCATGAATATTTTAAAACCCATACTCACTGCAGGAGGGAGAAAAGTAAGTTTAGATAATTGCAAATTCCATTTCAGTTAGCTGTATTCCAAGTAAATGTTCTGTCCCAACATGGCTTACATCTTATCTTTTGAAATGGTGGAAGCTAATGCTTTTTCTTGCTCAAGTGCTAGTTTTGTTCCCATGTGAGAAGATAGAGAAGCAAGGAAAACAAGGCTGAGTATCTGCCACAGTCACCCATATTCTCAGCTATAGGAGAGGGGGAACCTTTTAGGAAACTACCTGGCATTTATAGCAAGTATTTCCCAAGGCAGCTGCTGAATGGAGCTGAGTATTTTGCTAAGTGATTTTCGTCTCTGACCCTTATTACTAATGAATCTTCTTTAAGAAGTATTTAAAGAGTAAAAAGAAAGGTTGTTTTTATTAATCTCTTTTCTCTTTGCCCACAGAATCCAAAGAAATGGTGTTACCTGGCAAGAGATCTGCTGTTTTTTATGAAAATTCAGATCAAGGTAATGCTTATTTTGAACTGATGTATTTTTTAGTCTGTTTAACTCTGACACATTAGACTCATTGGCTTTCTTGGATTACTGGTTTTAACTATTGAATAACTCATCAAAAAATAATCACATCATTATCTGAAAAATGGAATGATTTATGATGATCATCATATTCATGAAATGAATAGTAAATTTTAAAATATATATTAGCTTATCAAAACATTATGGATAATGGTTAATTTTATGACAGTTTCTTTCATTTATGTTAATAAGTGAATAGGATCTTGACTAGAAGATTGCATTCTCTTTGGAAATAGCTCCAATTAGTGTATCATATTTACAAATGATAGACAATAAGACAATTAGATTCTTACCAGGTGACAGTGATGAGATTTGCCTTTTATTTAAGCATTAGTCAGATGGCTTTACCTATTATTTTTTGAATATGTGAAAATTTCAGTACAAATTCCTAGAAAACGTCATCAAGTTTTTATAAAGGCACCCTCATGCAAAACATATATTTTCTTTGGAAGATTGAATTATATCATACAGTTGCTGAATAGCATGTCTGATTATGCTTAACAGATTGCCTATTTAGTTGCTAAATTTTCAAATTGCTATGTGATTTATTTACATATCTTGGCCTAAGAATATGAACATTCATGCAAATATTATAATGTCATGTACATGTAAATGAAGTGTGGGTATAGATGCAGATATATAATGTGTGTATATTTTATGAATAAAACTATTATCTCAAAATAGTTTTTTATGGGAATTTTTATGAAAGGTTAGAATTGTGATGGGGAACTGGACCCATCTCTCAGTACTTTCTATTCATACAGCTGTGAAGATAGGATGTCACTGTATGTATATGAGCACAAATAATAGAATTATTGAAATATACATTAGACTACATTCTAATTGGAATTAATTGGGTTTTATTTTTGACAAATCATTGAATTCCTAAAAACAAATGAGTGCTGAAACAAAGGTAGCATTTAAATTTAATGGACATCAGCAGAAAACTTGTTTCTGAACTTTAATTTGTAGTTGAACAAAAATTTAGGTTGAATTGCAAATTGGGGTGTTTCTACTTATTTCTAGTTTTCAGTTAATTCTTCAAAGGATGTATAAACTCCTTAAGGAAGCAGATTTTCTCCCCTAAAGGGGATTTTGAATTGTAGGCACTCTATTCAAGTTTTATCTATACTAAAATGTTAATTCAAACTATAAAATATCTTAAAATGGTTAATGACAGCAGTTAAGGGTTGCCTTTTGCATAGAACTATTAACTGTGACTCCCCAGAGAGAGACATAATGAGCACTACTTACTACCTAGACAATACGTGGAACAAGGTGAAGCTGAGCTATATGATATAGGCATAGGGAGATATGTGGTGGAAAAGTGCTTGTTGAGGGTAAATTGATGAATGACACAATAAAGAGAGAGGGAAAAAAACACCCTGAATGAGATGAAGCCAATAAAGAGGGTCAAGGATCTATGACCTTTAGGATGAAAATAAAGAATGAAGGGAGCACAGACTATCCAGGAGGTATTCATGTGATATTTTTCTTTTTTCAGAGGTCTGTATATGCTAATATTCAATTTTACTAGCCTTTTATTTTATGTATTTAAGAGATGAATAAACTTATTTTGAACTGAATGTAATAACAGAAAAAAGTTAGGGTTGAGGGAGGGATATTTCCATTAACATGGTAGAGTTTTCAGAATTGTGTGTGCAGAGTAACAAAATTCATTTCTCCTCAACATGAAAATAAAGGAACAGTCCTGTATACAAAGTCCGAGTGCTTTGGTCTGACAGAAGTCCCCAAAAGCTTACGCTCTAGCATATGTGTATTTGTGTGCAGGCTGTGAGTGGGATGTGGATGAGTAATTTGGGGTGGAGAAAATGGTGTTCACTTCATCATCTCTCTACTTTAGACCTTTCGATTCATTGAAATAAGGATGTTTCCAATCTTATAAAAATAATTCCTATTAATATGACAAAGAATGCTAATTGTTGATGCTCAGTATTCATTATCTCAGATGGAATGTAGACATTTAAATTTCAATGTTTAATGTACTGTTGGGTTTGGTTTACTAGTGTTTTATTGAGAATTTTTGTATCCATGTTCATCAGGGATATTGGCCTGTAGTTCTCTTTTTTAGTGGAGTCTTTATCTGGTTTTGGTATCAAGGTAATGCTGGCCTCCTACTATGAATACGGAAGTTTAAGACATACTAGTGAAGGTGCTATTTTTAGACAAATGGGACCATTTAGTTTTCCCAGTTGCACATGACAACTAACACACTCATTTTGTGTAGAATTAACTCTGACAGTGGAGCTCAGAGAGCAAGCTATTGGAATAATATACACTTGAAAGTTCTGCATTTGACTCTTTTAAAGGGGGTATTTTAGTCACAGTATTCTGAATTTTGTCATCCAAAGAAAGAAGCAACTTCAACTAGTCAGGTCAAAATATCCTTCAATATGCCCTTAGAAAGATTATGTACAAAGATAGAGACTATTATTCTGTCACACTTCTACATATGTTTATATGTCCTGGAAATAGATTGAATTTCATTAAGAAAATTTCATGTCTGGAATTTATTTTTATTATGTCGGAATATCAAGTTTTTTTCTCACATATAACTTTTTTGTAAGTAATTGTAATGAGATATTAAGGATTTGGCATTTTTGGATGTACTCTAGGTTGAGATCTAAGCTTAGTATAAACAGTTTTAAGAATTGAAAATAAACTGTCTCATAAGGCTAGTGTATAATGTTACTTATGTTCAAGAGCACTAATAAATAAATTATAAATAAATAATTTAGTGATGTGTTTCATTGTGGTTTATTATACAGGCTGTAAGAAACATAGATGTTATATATGTTGAGGCTTAAAAGGATGAAATCTGATATTTTAAGAGCTTACTACATTATTTATATTTTATATTATTTATTACATATCTACCCTAAAGTAACAATGGAAAGTAAATCACAAAACTTGCAGGTTGATCAATAAGTTAATGACCATGAATTTAAATGAGAAGTAGAAATACTTCGATGACATGTGATAAAAGGTGTGATGTAATTGTCACATTGCCTGAATTAGGTGCCATGTATGATAAATGTAATGCTTTACAGAAATACAGTTGTAGCATCAGGCAAAGTATGCTCCCAAAGGGTGCTCAAAGTGCAAGTCAGACAAGGGCGCCTGGGTGGCTCAGTCGGTTGGGCGACTGCCTTTGGCTCAGGTCAGGATCCTGGAGTCCCTGGATCGAGTCCCGCATCGGGCTCCCTGCTCGGCAGGGAGTCTGCTTCTCCCTTTGACCCTCCCCCCTCTCATGTGCTTTCTCTCTCTCATTCTCTCTCAAATAAAAAAAAAAAAAAATCTTTAAAAAAAAAAAGTGCAAGTCAGACAACAGATCACTGAGCATTTTCATACAGAAGTGATTAAAAAGTAATTCTTAAAGAGGATTTACATGACAAAGAGCTATTATGATAATTTTAAAGAACTTTTTTGGCTTTTATGGTTTTTGTCATTTGAAAAGTTCTTATTATGTTTTAATCTTCTGAGTATTAGATTCTGTGGGATACACCATCTTTTAAAACCTGTTTAAAAACTCCCAAAACTGGGCACCTGGGTGGCTCAGTTGGTTAAGTGACTGCCTTCGGCTCAGGTCATGATCCCGGGGTCCTGGGATCGAGTCCCGCATCGGGCTCCCTGCTCTGCGGGGAGCCTGCTTCTCCCTCTCCCACTCCCCCTGCTTGTGTTCCCTCTCTCGCTGTGTCTCTCTCTGTCAAATAAATAAATAAAATCTTTAAAAAAAAAATAAAAAAAAATAAAAACTTCCAAAACTATAAGGCATGGCACTGTATAAAATCGACTCCTGCAAGTAATATTCATCAATTCATCAATATTCATCAGTATCCATCAATTCCCTGCCTATATTTCTTACTTCGTTTCTCTCTTACTCCACCTCATACCCTAATTCTTCTGTTTCTTTATGCTGAATACTCCACTCTGAATGCCCAATCTTTCTCCCTTATTCCCAAGCCTACATAACCTTAAAATATCTCTTTAAGGAGCCTTCTGAATTCCTCATAATACTACATCTATTTCTCTCTCTTAACCCCCATATTCACTTGGTAAAGTCATCTGGATGCACTGGCTGCTGCACTGTCATTGATTTGCCTAGGTTGCTACCTAGTAGGTCTTATGTGTGCATGTGTGTATATATGCATATGTACATATATCATTTTATTGTATTATATATAAAGGTACATACACAGACATGGGATTTCTTTCCTTTAATATGAATGTAAAAAAGATTTTTCTGCCATCCATTTTTACTCCCACTTTTGAGTGAAGTACACAAATTTTGAATGAATGAATGAACTTGTATCTCCATGATTTCCACTAAAGTAATATTTAAAGGCTAAAAGAGTCTTTTGTACTATGAGAGTTATAATTTAGCTATGTTTTGTATTATTTAGGACTGCCTTGAGAACCTACTCTCCCTTTATCACATCTTTTCAATGAGAATAAAATCTAAATTCAAATACATTAACTTACAAAGAAAATAATTTTCCACTATTGAAACATTCTCTTCACCAAGGGAAGATCGCCCAGTTCTATCACCCATTGGTTTTTGCCACTTAGCACACATGCCATTGAAGAAAATTCTAACCTGATCTATTCAGCTAAGGCACTTGTTGCCCACGAGCAAAACCCTGCCTTATAAAGACACTGCCTATTGCATATCTCACATCAGAACCAATAGGAAAAAAAAAAGTTATATTGTAATTTGCCACCTCATTCATTTATGTATTCATTCATTAAATCAGTGTTTACCTACTATATTCATCAGTGCTCTAGTTGGAGTGGGGGTACATGCAAAACCTGAGTCTCTTGTTCTACTCACATACACGCATACACATCCTACATACATGCATACATACATACACACATACATACATATAGAGACTACAAAACAAATCTCTTATGCTTATAGAGCATAAGAGCATAGCTCTTATGCTTATAGCATGCTTATAGAAGCATGCTCTACGCTCCTTATCATTTTTCCCAAGTTCAATTTCTTCTGTGTTTTTCTATACATCATCATTCATGTGGATGGTTGGAAACCATTAAAGCTGTTCCTGAAAGCTATTTTTAAGTTTGCAATAATTGTTGAACCTCATGACTAAGAAGTTTGTGGCCATTTTGAATGTGTGTGTGTGTTTGCAGATATGCAGTCTGAAATAATATATTCCCAGCTTCACAGTCTTTTCTTTAGGCTAGGATCCTAAAAGTACCTAAATACTAGGTGTGGAGGTTGGAAAAGGGTGATTGTTATTTAGAAAATGGAGATGAAATTAACGACTATTGGGGTTGGAGCAGGGCTTTTGGGAATTGGGGCTGGAGCAGGGCTTTTGGGAGTTGGGGCTGTCTGGGAACTGGTAATTCCCAGTGGAGGACTAAGAACTTTGAGGGAATTGGTTCCTTTAAGGCTTTAGCCTGTGTGTTAGTTTCCATTTTTTTGGTTTTGCAGTACTAGCATTACTTTGGAAGGGAAGCAAATCATTGCAAGGAGAGTAGTGTGGGCAGAGGCAAATAATTTATGACATGGGGTGTCCACTAGACTTTGCAAGTGCATATGTATGTATGTTTGTCCCTTTCTCTCTCTAGTTATATATTTTTAATGCATTTGGCATTTAAAAAGTTATGCCACTAGATGTCAGCAGCAACCTCCCAGGGTTCCTGTGGCCTTAATTGACAACAACAAATTGGTACTCTATTAGAACATCTTATCGGAGAATAGTAAGTACCTATTCTGAAAATGTAAGAGGCAGTTTCTGAGTTAGGAGGATTACAAACATCATAAAATGTTTTGAAATTATTTTTTAAACTGGTTTCTGTTGACATGTAACAAGCTACTTTTACTTCCAATATTCTCTCTACCAATGAGATGACATGAAGAACTATGTGTGCAGCTGAGTAATTTGTCAGAAGTTGTACTTGATGCCAGATCTCTAAACTTCTGTTTCAATGCTTTATAATTCATTCATGCCGTGATTACATGAGTACTTGTGCTTGGGTTTATTTCATTCTGTTGTTGTAGAAGCATTTTGATACTACAGCCTGTCAGATTGTGTGGTATTAATTTTTCAACATCCACATCTGTGTGCTGTTTATTTAGTAAAGTATAAACTTTCTTGGATCTGTGCTCTGTTGTTATAAGACACTCAAAACACTTTGATAGATGCCAGAGTCTGATAGGTGTTTGCTCAACAGGAGGCAAGGAAAACAACATAGAAATATGAAAAAAATATGTATTTTCCATGAATTATAATACATATAATTGTTTAGTTCTTAAAACAGCAGGTAAGATGATCTCAGATGTTTTTTCCAGAAATTAATAAGAAAATTGTAGTACTGGCCAATGTTCAATAGATCCTAATAACATTATTTTAAATAATGAAGTTAATATCTGGTCAAATCAGATTCACATTAGCAGAATGACTCAAACTAATCTGCTGGATTTTAGTCATGAATTAGAACTCAGGTGATTGACTATTAGTTGATCAAGCACCAAACAGATTTTTAAATAACCTTGAAAAAGGTAGAGTTACTTCCATGTTTCTCTCTTGGAAAAATTATGCTTTCAATGCATTAAAAAAATGTATGTCTTAGGAAAAGCTGGAAATGAGAATTATGAAAATATTTCCTTTCCTAAAAACAGTTCTACCAATGAAGATATTAATGTAAATGTTACACCCTCATCACTTTCAAGATTTTTTTTTTTTAAAGATTTTATTTATTTATTTGAGAGAGAGAGAATGAGAGAGAGCGAGTACATGAGAGGGGGGAGGGCCGGAGGGAGAAGTAGACTCCCCGCTGAGCAGGGAGCCCGATGCGGGACTCGATCCCGGGACTCCGGGATCATGACCTGAGCCGAAGGCAGTCGCTTAACCAACTGAGCCACCCAGGCGCCCACTTTCAAGATTTTTAAAAATCGTTTTAGTTGGTGCAGTGAGGTAGGGGCTAACTCAACTAGTACGTAGGCCAGGAAATAATTCCTTTCATACCGAAGTTGTTACATTTGGGAGTTATTGGTTTAACTTCATAAGATTATCACTAATTTTCTTATTTTTTGCATTTCTGTTGTAGAACTACTAGTAAAGGGGACTCATCAAGATTTACTCCCAAGATTGTGGTTATTATTCTTTAATTATGTTTGTAGATGGTAAGGCAAACATTTGAAATCATGCGGCAGTTACTTGACCCATGTACTTTCCTCCCATGGGCCAGGTGCAATGAGTAAGTGCTTTTAATAAATGGAAGGCACATTATTAGCCAGATGTTCAGTTAAGGAACTTTCAACATTGAACCTGGTGTGGAAGCACACAGCTGGCTGGATATAAAACAGTCCATCCTGTGCCTCCCATACTTAACCTTCTAGAAAGAGTTAGGGCCGAGATGTGACCAGAACATCTGTCTGCAGTCTTTCTCTTTCATCTTTTACAAATAGTTAAATGACACAGATGTTCGTGAAGTATTTTGAATAGAAATATTGCCAATTCTAAACAAACTATTCTAGCTCCACATCAAGAAACTGACTCCTGCTTCCCTATATACCAGTGTATTTTCCCTCAACATGCTCATTTGCTGGTGCATTGACATGGATTAAGTTAAAGTATAGAGAGGGTCAGGTTCCCCTTGGGCTGTTCCGGAAATTCAGACACCTCAACCTGATAATCAAGGGCCACTTTGCTGCTGCTGCATCACAAATCTTCCCAACCTCATTTCCACCTGATTCTTCACCCAGATGTTGCCTCAATCCATACACAAGGATTGATCTTCCCTGTGTACGATTTACTTATTTCTACCTTGATAACTTTTCATTTACCATTACTCTTCTCTTCTCTCTCCCGACTTCTTAGTCTTCATTTCAGAGACAGAAGACAGTAACAGGGACACTTATGGGAGCTAGATGGTCTATATTCAAATCCCCTGTTGGTGATTTATGAGATTACTGCTACTAAACTGAATGCAAGCTCTTTAACCCACAGAGTCTCATATTGGTTTCCTCTACAAAACCATGAAAAAAATACTTAAATAATTGAACTAATGCTAGCATTAACTTAAGATATGACTTTTAACTTACAATAGCTACTGGCACATAGTAAGTGCTTAATATATATTAACTACTATTAATTCTGTCAAATTAATCTGACAACTCACTTTCATAAAATTTAGTCTCGAACTGATTATCCTTCACCCAGTCATTATTAATCTTATTGGTGTGTGTTTGCAGCTGTACCTGCCATCCTACTTGTACTTTCATATTTGGTGACCCATACATCTTATCCTCTGGGTATATTACACTCATAATAAGTAGGATCATAATATTTGCCATAGCCATACCTAGGGTTATTGTGAAGACAGAGTTAGAAAATAAAGGTAATAATGAAATTAGCGATGATTACTTCTTATCCTGCTTTTGTTACGTGTGAGGAGCAGGGCTAAGAGCTTTATTTACATTGTGCTATCACTTAGCATACATGTTTTGTGAACGATGGACAGGGAGGCAGCGATTCACATTCAGGCCTATAGAGAAGGGAAATAACAGAATATCCAAGTACAGAAGTCAAATAGAAAAGGAAATATAGAATTAAGTTCACAAGAGAATTTACAAGCTGAGGTGGAGTCTATAAACTGTCACAGAGTTCGACTGAAGTTCTGTAACTGGATGCGTGACTTACCTGAGAGAGAGAGCAGACCGAGAAGGGTCGCTATGAAAGAACAGCCCCTCCCCCCAGTACACATGTACTCACACAGAAGGGTGAGGCTCAGAGGCATGTGTGTCTCTGGTTTTTGTAAAGGTAATATATAGATATCAAGATATAGTAATGTTTTGTTAGAACTAATGCATTTATTCTTTTAAAGTCCACCATTGAAAATTGTATCATACATAGAATTATTGTGTCTGAAAAATACTAGGAGAGATAAAATTACTCTTGTCCTAATTTTTCCTAGTATAAATATTAATTAACCATATAATAAAAATGTTACTGTCCATTTTGCAAGGAAGAAGTTTGCTATTTGATCCAATTGGTGATATGATAGCTGGGCATAGATCAGGTATTAGAAATTTATACAGGATGTGTGAAGGGCTTTGGAGATCATCTACTTTTACTTCACTGACAATAAGTGATGTGCTTCCCATTATGATATGGTTACTTTTCCTTTTAAATTTATTAAATTGCTAAAAATTTAATAGAGCAATATTCTCTCTTTATTAGACCTCATGCAGCATGTGGTAGATATCTAATTTTTAATTTTGTTTGTTTTTGGAGTTTAGTTTGGGAAACCTTTTCTTCTTTAGGAAGCTACCCCACTCACATTCTGTGTGGTACTGCCAAATTATGGATAATAATAATAGCAAATATTTATTGACTACTTTTTTAAGGTCAGACAGTGTTCTAAACAGAGTACTAAGATTTAGGGACTAATGGTATTGTTGTTTCATACGTGTCATAATAATACTGTGGAACAAAGATACAAGGAGCAAAACTCATGGGCACAGTCTGCAGATTGGGTGGTCTTACCTGAGTTTGCTCATATATCCTCAGACAGCTGAAGTCAGCTGTGGATTGGTTTTGCTGATCTTGGCTGAGCTGTCCTATGTGTTTATGACTTTGGCTAGGAGAACTGGGCTGACTCAGCTTTGCTATCCTGGCAGTATCAGGGTTCTGAGAGACAAAGAGCAGAAATGCTTGAGAGATTTTTAGGCCTATGCTCAGAACTGGCAGAAAGTTACTTCAACCATCCTCTATTGGACAAAACTAAATCTCAGGATTAGCCTGGAATCCAGGGATAGGGGAATTGACTCACCATTGGAAAAAAGGGGCTAAAAATCACATTGCAGTTGGTTGGATACAGAAAAGGGGAGAATTGGAGTAAGTTTTGCCATTGATTTATCAGAATCTCCTTTCTACCTGTGAGAAAACAACAATTCAGTGAGATTAAATAATTTGCTACTGGGGTTGACTTGTAAACTTTACCAGGCCTATAATGCAACTTCATTTTCCAGAACCCAGGATTGGACAAGGGGTGGGCATGGGACCTAAACAAATTAATCACAGTCCTTCCCTGAGACTTGGTATAAAAGAAAATAATACCTTTAGGTTCAAAAATTGTCAGAATGTTGACTTAGCATAGCCAGTAATCTTTTGTTCTGCTATTTGGACAAGATATTGAGACAGTTGAAAAAGAGAGAGACAGAGAGACAGAGACAAGAGACAAGTGGCAAGAAACACAGAATGATTAGCATGTAGGAGAAAGATGAAATTGTGTCATTTGAGACACTAGATGCAGCCATATTTGAAACTTTAAGCTAACTAGTTTTTTTTTTTTAAGATTTTATTTATTTATTTGAGAGAGAGAGAATGAGAGAGAGCAAGCACATGAGAGGGGGGAGGGTCAGAGGGAGAAGCAGACTCCCTGCCGAGCAGGGAGCCCAATGGGGGACTCGATCCAGGGACTCCAGGATTATGACCTGAGCCAAAGGCAGTCACTTAACCAACTGAGCCACCCAGGTGCCCTAAGCTAACTAGTTTCTTAAAGCAATAAGTTTCTTTTTTGTTGTTAGTCTAGTTTGACTAAGGCCTCTATTACTTGGAGCCTAAACTATTTTATTAAACAGTGATGGATAATTTTGCAAAAGTGGCTATAGCAATATATCTAGTCTTATGTACATTTCCAGAACCTCCTTGGCACTCCTTATCAAAAGGTGAAGAGTATTTTCACCTGAATGGGCTTGTGTGTTCTCTGATGAGCAGAATACTGCAGAAGCAATGCTATGGGACTTCCAGAGCTAGCTCATAAAGAGGGTACAAAACTCTTTCTGGACACTTGCATTTGAAATCCAGTCACCATGTAGTGAGAAAAGTCCAGACCTCATGGAGTAGCCATTTTTAAGGTGTTCTGACTGATGGTTTAACAGTCAGTAGTCAGCATTATCTCCAGCCGTGTGTGGGGACAAGCCTTCAGATGATTCCAGTTCCCAGCCTTGGGACAATTTGGGTGATGATGAACGGAACAGAGATTCACTATCTTCCCATGGGCCACGCCCAAATTGCAGATTCATGAACAAAACAAATGTCATTGATTTAAGCCACTAAATTTTGGGATAATTTGTTAGACAGCCATGGATAAATGCAACACTAACATTATACTCTTATCCTGTAGCTCTTTTTTAGGATTCTCTTTTCTTTTCTTTTTCTGTCTTTTTTTTTCCTTTGAGGTATAATTGACATACAACGTTATATTAATTTCAAGTAACAACTTGATTTTTTTTTTAAAGAGAGATTGCATGAGTGGGGGAGGGGCAGAGGGAGAGGGAGAATGAGAATCTTAAGCAGGCTCCAGCATGGAGCCTGACATGGGGCTTGATCTCACGACACTGAGATCATGACCTAAGCCGAAATCAAGAGTCAGACACTTCACTGACTGAGTCACTCAGGCATCCCATGACCTGATATTTTTATGTATTGGTAAATGATCACCATGAGTCTAACTAACATCTAACACCAACACATAGTAAATAGAATTTGTGTGTTTGTGTGATGAGAAATTTTAAGTTTTATTCTTAGCAACTTCCAAGTAAGTATGCAGTACAGTATTATTAACTGTAGTCACCACGCTGTACATTATGCTCCCATGATTTATTTATTTTATACCTGCAAGTTTGTACCTTTTGATCCCCTTTACACATTTCCCCCGCCCTCTACCCCCTGTCTCTGGCAACCACCAATTTGTTCTACGTATCTATGAGCTCATTTTTCTTAAAGATTCCAAATATAAGTAAGATCATACAATATTTGTCTTTCTCTCTCTGATTTATTGCATTTAGCATAATGCCTTCAAAGTCAATCTCTGTTACACAAATAGCAAGATTTCATTCTTTTTTAATGGCTGAATAATATTCCAGTGTGTGTGTGTATATATATATATATATATATATATATATATATATATGCGCCACAATTTTTATCTATGCATCTGTTGATGGAAATTTAAATTGTTTCTATGCCTTGGCTATTGCGAATAATGCTGCAATGAACATGGGGGTGCATATATTTTTATGAGGACTCTCTTTTCTTACTTAGACACATATCAAACTCTCCTTCCACCCAATGATTGCCATTCTACTTTTACCCATGCCTTTATTTAAACTCACTCTGATTTTCCAAGTAGACATGGACATTTTTTATTGACTCTTGCCATTAGCTTTTTGATGTAGCTTTGCTTGGAAGGAAATGACCAGGGAACATGGGTTGGGAATATCCATGTTGCTCTACATCCTTACTAAAAGGCTGGGAATCCTGACTTGATGAATGCAGCTCTCATTCTCCAGTGCTATGCTGTCCAAAATGGTGGCCACTAGGCACATGGAATTATTTAAATTTGAATGAGTTAAAATGAAATAATATTGGCAATTCACTTATTTAGCTATACTAACCACATTTCAAGCATTCAATATTTATATGTAACTACTGGCTAACATGTTGAGCAGTGCAAAGTTATAGAACATTTCTTATCTCACTATGTTCTTTTTTTTTTAAATTTTATTATGTTACTTTAGTCACCATAAAATACATCATTGGTTTTTGATGTGGTGATCCATGATCCATTGTTTTCGTATAACACTCAGTGCTCCATGAAGTACGCGCCCTCCTTAATACCCATCACCAGGCTAACCACTCCCCCCTCCCCTCTAAAACCCTGTTTGTTTTTCAGAGTCCATAGTCTCTCATGGTTCATCTCTCCCTCCAATTCCCCCCCCATTTTTCCCTTCCTTCTCCTAGTGTCCTCCATGCTATTCCTTATGTTCCACAAATAAGTGAAACCATATGATAATTGACTTTGTCTGCTTGACTTATTTCACTTAGCATAATCTCCTCCAGTCCCATCCATGTTGACGTAAAAGTTGGGTATTCATCCTTTCTGATGGCTGAATAATATTCCTTTGTATATATGGACCACATCTTCTTTATCCATTCATCCATTGAAGGGCATCTCGGCTCTTTATATAGTTTGGCTATTGCGGACATTGCTGCTATGAACATTGGGGTGCATATGGCCCTTCTTTTCACTACATCTGTGTCTTTGGGGTAAATAGCCAATAGTGCAATTGCTGGGTCATAGGGTAGCCCTATTTTTAAAATTTTGAGGCACCTCCACACTGTTTTCCAAAGTGGCTGTACCAACTTGCATTCCCACCAACAGTGTAAGAGGGTTCCCCTTTCTCCACAACCTCTCCAACATTTGTTGTTTCTCTTCCTGTCCATTTTTGCCATTCTAACCAGTGTAAGGTGGTATCTCAGTGTGGTTTTGATTTGGATTTCCCTGATGGCTAATGATGATGAACATTTTTTCATGTGTCTGTTAGCCATTTGTATGTCTTCTTCAGAGAAGTGTCTTTTCATATCTTCTGCCCACTTTTTGGCTTGATTATTTGTTTTTTGGGTGTTGAGTTTGAGAAGTTCTTTATAGATCTTGGATACCAGCCCTTTATCTGTAGTGTCATTTGCAAATATCTTCTCCCATTTTGTGGGTTGCCTCTTTGTTTTGTTGACTGTTTCCTTTGCTGTGCAGAAGCTTTTTATCTTGATGAAGTCCCAAAAGTTCATTTTTGCTTTTGTTTCACTAGCTTTTGGAGACGTATCTTGAAAGAAGTTGCTGTGGGCGATGTCAAAGAGGTTACTGCCTATGTTGTCCTCTAGGATTTTGATGGATTCCTGTCTCACATTGAGGTGTTTCATCCACTTTGAGTTTATCTTTGTGAATGGTGTTAGAGAATGGTCGAGTTTCATTCTTCTGCATGTGGCTGTCCAATTTTCCCAGCACCATTTGTTGAAGAGACTGTCTTTTTTCCATTGCATGTTTTTTCCTGCTTTGTCAAAGATTATTTGACCATAGAGTTGAGGGTCCATATCTGGGTTCTCTATTCTGTTCCATTGGTCTGTATGTCTGTTTTTGTGCTAGGACCATGCTGTCATGGTGATCACAGCTTTGTAATATAGCTTGAAATCGGGCAACGTGATGCCCCCAGCTTTGTTTTTCTTTTTCAACATTTCCTTGGCAATTCGGGGTCTTTTCTGATTCCATACAAATTTTAGGATTGTTTGTTCCAGCACTTTGAAAAATGTCTTTGGAATGTTGATCGGGATGGCATTGAAGGTATAGATTGCTCTGGGTAGCATAGACATTTTAACAATGTTTATTCTTCCGATCCAGGAGCATGGAATATTTTTCCATCTTTTTGTGTCTTCTTCAATTTCTTTCATGAGTGTTTTGTAGTTCCTAGAGTATAGATCCTTTACCTCTTTGGTTAGGTTTATTCTGAGGTATCTTATGGTTTTTGGTGCTATTGTAAATGGAATCGTTTCTCTACTTTCTCTTTCTACAGTTGCGTTGTTAGTGTATAAGAAAGCAACTGATTTCTGTGCATTGATTTTGTATCCTGCCACATTACTGAAATGCTGGATGAGTTCTAGTAATTTGGGGGTGGAGTCTTTTGGGTTTTCCACATAAAGTATCATGTTGTCTGCGAAAAGAGAGAGTTTGACTTCTTCTTTTCAATTTGAATGCCTTTTATTTCTTTTTGTTGTCTGATTGCTGTTGCTAGGACTTCTAGTACTATGTTGAACAATAGTGGGGAGAGTGGGCATCCTTGACGTGTTCCTGATCTTAAGGGAAAGGCTCTCAGCTTTTCCCTGTTGAGGATGATATTCGCTGTGGGTTTTTCATAGATGGATTTTATGAACTTGAGGAATGTTCCCCCTATCCCTATGCTCTGAAGAGTTTTAATCAGGAAAGGATGCTGTATTTTGTCGAATGCTTTTTCTGCATCAATTGAGAGGACCATATGGTTCTTCTCCCTCCTCTTATTAATGTGTTCTATCACATTGATTGATTTGCGAATGTTGAACCACCCTTGCATCCCAGGGATAAATCCCACTTGGTCATGGTGGATGATCCTTTTAATGTATTGTTGGATCCTATTAGCTAGGATTTTGTTGAGGATTTTGGAATCCATATTCATCAGGGATATCGGTCTGAAATTCTCCTTTTTGATGGGGTCTTTGCCTGGTTTGGGGATTAAGGTAATGCTGGCCTCATAGAATGAGTTTGGAAGTTTTCCTTCTGTTTCTATTTTTTGAAACAGCTTCAGTAGAATAGGTATTATTTCTTCTTTGAATGTTTGGTAGAATTCCCCAGGGAATCCATCAGGCCCTGGACTCTTGTTTTTTGGGAGGTTTTTGATCACTGCTTCAATCTTGTTACTGGTTATTGGCCTATTCAGGTTGTCAATTTCTTCCTGTTTCAGTCTTGGCTGCTTATAGGTTTCCAGGAAGGCCTCCATTTCATCGAGATTGCTCAGATTATTGGCATATAGTTGTTGATAATAATATCTAATAATTGTTTCTATTTCCTTGGTGTTAGTCGTGATCTCTCCCCTTTCATTCATAATTTTATTAATTTGGGCCTTTTTTTTTTTTAAAGATTTTATTTATTTATTTGAGAGAGAAAGAATGAGAGAGAGCGAGTACATGAGAGGGGGGAGGGTCAGAGGGAGAAGCAGACTCCCTGCCGAGCTGGGAGCCCGATGTGGGACTCGATCTCGGGACTCCAGGATCATGACCTGAGTCGAAGGCAGTCGCTTAACCAACTGAGCCACCCAGGCGCCCCTGGGCCTTTTTTCTTTTGGATAAGTCTGGCCAGTGGTTTATTGATCTTATTAATTCTTTCAAAGAACCAACTTCTAGTTTCGTTGATCTGATATACTGTGTATCTGGTTTCTAATTCATTGATTTCTGCTCTAATTTTAATTATTTCTCTTCTAATGTGTGGCTTAGGCATCGTTTGTTGCTTTTTCTCTAGTTCTTTAAGGTGTAGAGTTAGCTGGTGAATTCGGGATTTTTCTATTTTTTTGAGTGAGGCTTGGATGGCTATGTATTTCCCCCTTAGGATTGCCTTTGCAGTATCCCTTGGTTTTGGACCGATGTGTTTGCGTTCTCATTGATTTCCATGAGTTGTTTAAGTTCTTCTTTGATTTCCTGGTTGACCCAAACATTCTTGAGCAGAGTGGCTTTAGCTTCCAAGTGTTTGAATTTCTGCCAAATTTTTTCTTGTGATTGAGTTGCAGTTTTAGAGCATGTGGTCTGAGAATATGCAGGGAATAATCTCAGTCTTTTGGTAATGGTTGAGACCTGATTTGTGACCCAGTATATGGTCTGTTCTGGAGAAAGTTCCATGTGCGCTCGAGAAGAATGAGTATTCTGTTGTTTTAGGGTGGAATGTTCTGTAAATATCTTTGAGGTCCATTTGGTCCAATGTATCATTCAAAGCTCTTGTTTCCTTGTTGATTTTCTGCTTAGATGATCTGTCTATTGCTGAGAGTGGAGTATTGAGGTCTCCTACAGTTAATGTATTGTTATCAATGTGACTCTATTTTGGTTAACAGTTGGCTTATGTAGATGGCTGCTCCCATGTTGGGGGCATAGATATTTACAGTTGTTAGATCTTCTTGTTGGATAGACCCTTTAAGAATGATATAATGTCCTTCTGTGTCTCTTATTACAGACTTTAGTTTAAAATCTAATTTGTCTGATATAAGAATTGCTACCCCAGCTTTCTTTTGAGGTCCGCTGGCATGGAAGATGGATCTCCATCCCTTCACTTTCAGTCTGAATGTATCTTTAGATTCAAAATGAATCTCTTGTAAGCAGCATATGGATGGGTCCTGTCTTTTTATCCAATCTGCAACCCTGTGCCGTTTTATGGGAGCATTTAGGCCATTCACGTTGAGAGTGATTATTGAAAGATATGAATTAATTGTCATCATGTTGCCTGTGAAGATGTTGTTTTTATAGATTGTCCCTGTAAATTTCTGTTGTAGATCACTCTTGGGATCTTTCTCCTTTTATAGAACCCACCCTTAATATTTCTTGCAGGGCCGGCTTCGTAGTCACATATTCTTTCAGTTTCTGCCGGTCGTGGAAGCTCTGCATCTCTCCATCCATTCTAAATGACAGCCTTGCCGGATAAAGTATTCTTGGCTGCATGTTCTTCTCATTTAGTACCCTAAATATCTCTTGCCAGGCCTTTCTGGCTTGCCAGGTCTCTGTGGATAGGTCTGACGTTATTCTGATGTTCTTCCCTCTGTACGTAAGGAATCTCTTCCCCCTAACTGCCATTAAGATGGTTTCCTTGGTTCTAAGATTTGCAAGTTTTACTATTACGTGCCGGGGTGTTGGCCTGGTTTCCTTGATCTTAGGAGGGGTCCTCTCTGCCTCTAGGACTCGAATGTTTGTTTCATTCCCCAGATTAGGGAAGTTCTCAGCTACGATTTGCTCAAATACATCTTCTAGTCCTCTCTCTCTCTCCACTCCCTCTGGGATTCCAATTATTCTGACATTGGAACGGCCTCATGGTGTCACTTATTTCTCTGATTCTATTTTCATGGATTCTGAGTTGTTTTTCCCTGGCCTCCTCTTTTCCCTTTTTATCTATTATATTGTCTTCCAGGTCGCTTATTCTCTCTTCTGCCTGAGTTACCCTAGCTGTTAGATTATCTAGATTGGATTGGATTTCATTGATAGCATTTTTAAGTTCTGCCAATTCACCTTTTATTTCTGCCCTTAGAGACTCTATGTTGCCATTAACTGATTTCTCCATTCTAGCCATTGTCTTCACAATTGCTAGCCTGAATTCCATGTCCGACATCTTGGTTATATCTGCATCCATTTGTAAATCTGCAGCATAAGGCATAATCTCTGAGTCTTTTCTATTTTGGGGGCTCCTCCTCCTAGTCATTCTGTTGATGGGTGTTTGAGGGAATGTATAGAGTCCAAATTATTGACCAGAAGCCAAGCAAGATGCACCTGTTTTCTTGGGACCTTAGTGTTGCTGGCCTCTTGTTTCCCCAACCTGTCTTCTGCGGGACGGGCCTGCTGCGCTGTTACTCAGGCAACCCTGTTTGGGCGGAGTTGCCCTGCCCCCCTGTGGCGGGGGATGGGCTCAGCGGGAATCAGTCTTTGTGGCTTTTGTTCTCTGGCGGCTTTCCCTGCGGCTTTCTGCGTCTCTTCCGCGTGTCAGAGCAGAAGAGACCGTTTCCAACCCTCTGCCTCAGAGCGGAGAGATCACAGTCTGTTCTTCAGTGAGCTCTCCAGGCCACACCGTCTCCGTTTCTGTCCGTGCTGCTATAAACTGCAGCGTCCTGGGTTGTGCACCCCTCCGCAGTGCTCCCAGTCCTGCCTCCAGGTCAGGGCACGTCTCTTCCCTTTGTGCTTCTAAAACTGCCAGCCGCTCCCAGTTCATGGCCCGCAACCCCGCTGCTCCGGGTTTCCGACCCGGGGGCTGCAGTTTGCCTGCCCGACCCCACCGCTTGGGGTTTCTGCCCTGGGGGTGCCCTAAAGTCCTTTCCCTATGCTACCGGTCTTTGAGTCTGTGCCCCGTCTGCAGCGACCGGGGCTGTCGCTCACTGGTGGTATAGGATCCCCACGGCCAGGCTCCCTCCCACTGCCGTTTATCCTATGATATCTGCCCGAGGAATCACCGCTCCCCGCTTCCTACCTCAAAACCAACCGCTTGCGGTATTCTGTTTGAGGAGATCCAGATCTTCTTACATCTCAGGCAGGTTTTGTGGGTGCTCAGAGTGGTCTGGTAGATATCCAGCTCAATTCTGAGGACCAGTTGAAATAGGGTCCCCTACTCCACCACCATCTTTCCCCCTCACTATGTTCTTTTGAATGGTATTGCTCTGATTTGGAACTCACACATGTGGTCCAAAGTCAACTCCTTTAAATACTGTCATGCAGTGGTAAAAATCTTTTGACCTAGAGCAGAACTCTACAGGATCTAGTCTCTATTTCCTAGGTATAAGTTCCAGGAGAGGACAGAGGTGAGAATCTCAGTTCCATTAATAAAGTTATGTTTAAAAGTTATGTAAAAAAGTAAGGCTTTTTGTAGCCTTACCTACATTCTTTTCTGGCCCCTCAACTTGTGGACAATGGTTTATTTTCTTGGCTACCTTGGTTCCCTTTTTACAATCCTGCCTGATTTTCAGAACAATTCAATTCACAGAAGTTATCCTAGTAACAAAAGATATCCCTCTGAAAATACTTGGGGGCTCTGTTCTCTCAGCAGAGAGTTCCTCATAAGCACACAGGGCTTCTGTTGACTTGAAAGTGAACTCTGGCTGTGGAGCAGATATTACTCCCTTAAAAAAGAAAAAGAATAACTTCAAGGCAAAAGGGCCTTTATTCTCCCTGGGTATAAGTTTCCTTGAAAGCTTGTTTATTGATTTTCCTTGTAACAACTGAGCTTGTAAGCTATAAAAGAAAAAAAAAAAGCAAATAGAAGCAGGGAAATAATATCAATGATCAACAAGTTTATTCATCTGCCTTATCTCATTTGTACTCAGTCACTGTGTACATTGTGAAATAAAAAAACACCACAAACCCCAATCCCATTTTTTTTTATGCAGTCTATAGAATTTTGTTGATCAAAAGGGAAAGCAAACAAACTCTCAAGCAAAGGTCCATTCCCATTAAAAGTGATTGTGACCAAATTAATGTCATTATGTGAGGAAAGAGCTGAAAGCGGGCGAAGTGGAGAAAATGTGGCTGCTCCAATGGGGTGATACCTCGTATGACTACAGTGGTACTGATTTTGATCTCTAATTAATTTGTGACATTGCCTGAAATAACCGCCATTAGCATTGTTCCCATAGGAAGACATCTTCCTAAATTTCTGACCCATGTGATAACTTTTTTAAAAAGTCCTATAATCAGGTAATTTTGGAAAATGCCAAATTTTATGTGTCTCTCCTGTAGTTTATGATGCACATTAGAATATTAGTCTCTGAAAATCCTGCTGTAAAGAAACTTGTTTAACTTTGTTTAGCCCAACATTTCCTAAAATTAGTGGACCATGGAACCTTTTCTACTTTGGCATATTTTATGCATCCAGTAGTACTAGGCTTTAGTGAAGCATATGTTGTGAAATGCTGCTTTAGAATAAAATATGGATCCCCAAGAGGGCTTGTTTCCACACAGAAGTCACCTGATAAGAGTAACACTTTCACCATTAGTATCCATCCATACAGACTAACTTGCCTCAATAAACAGGATCCTAAGACCCTGATGGTATGGGAGAGCCATAACATGGAGTGTTTCCTAAAGATGGCTGTTTAGGGAAGGTTCCTGGGGAGTTGGACAATGACCAGCCATCTCTGGCAATGTCTTCCCTAGGACATGAGACTTCCAGAGTTATGTTTTTGGAAAGGTCAATTTTAGAAGATGTCAAAAGGGAAATGATCGGCTGAAGAAAATTTTAATAGCTCCTGTCACTTCCAGATAGTGTTCAATCACTTCCTTCCCCTTTGCAAATAACCATTTCTCAGAAGAGTAGATTACGTTCACTGTTCCTGCTTCCCCACCAACCATCACTCTTTGGCCTATAACAATCTTTCATTTACCTTCTCATTCTGATAAAGCTCCTCTTTCTCAGATAATGTTATTTTCTATTTGCCAAGTGTAGTGAACAATTCTGAGTGAAATTATTGGTTTCCATAAGTTTGGATTCTGTCTAAATGCTTTTGAGTTCCATATTTATATCTTCAGGCCAGGACACAGTTCTGAGCTTCAAAATTATATTCCCACAGGCATCTCAGACTTACATCCAAAATTGATCTGATAAACTTGTGCTCTAAACCTCTTCTTCCTATAGATCATTGGAAGAACCATCATCTACCTAGTCACCTAAGCCAGACACCTGTGGATCATGCTTGGTTCCTCTTTTTGCTCTTACCCCCTGAAAATCAATCACATTTCTCAAGATACGTCCTGTGTTCCATAAAGCATATATTCTTCCATGACTTAGGTCTCAGAGTCAGATCAATACCTCTTCTACCTGGTACCTACATGACCTTGAACAAACTTTCTAGTCTCATGCTTAATTTCTCTTCTGTTTAATGGGGATAATAGTAATAGCTAAGTGAGAGAGTTGTGAGTTTGTGAAAATTAAAAGGGGATAAACTAGGGGAGTGGAGAAGATTAAATTGGCTTTCTCTTTTTGTCTCTCTATGGAGGGAGAAAGCATTTATTATTAAGGGAAAAATCTTAATGGCTCATTTAGTGCTTTTACAGGAGCAAATATATTTTAAATAGCAATAGTGAATTAAAAAAACTAAGGTTGTGATCTGGTTATAATTCATGGGAAAAAGAAGTTTTAACATTTTTCTCTTTTTGTTCCATAATTATGGGTTATTGGAAAGAAAATAAAGGAAGGAAATTGAGCTATGTTTCACATTCTTTAGGCCAATAGAAGTGGTTGTGTGTATGGTGAAGTAGATAAAAAAGAAAGACCCCAAATCAGCATCCCTAGGACATTGGTATTATCTGTTTAACCAGGGCCGTATATAGGTATCTGTGTCTTATAGGGTTAGCCAGAAGGAACACTGCTAACATAGGATTAAGACCTTGTTATGAATTTCAGACAACTTTTGGAAATATTTCACATTTTTTGCTTAATAGCTAAAAACTCTCTTAAAAATCATGTTACACATAGAACTGCATAATACAGTGTGGGAGTTACATAGCCTTTGTGTACTCTGAGGCCTATTATCATCATAAGAATACATGATTGATGATAGTCACTCATTCTTTCAGTAAGTATTATTGGTCTCCTCATATGGGCCACCAATTCTGGATTCTGGGGATATAATATTCTACAAAACAGACAGAAATCCTTGCCCTGCTGGATCTTATATCCTGATAAGTGGAGACAGACAGTAAACAAAATAAATAACTATATAGTATTTTATACAAGGGTTTTGGAGAAAAGTAAAGCAGGAAAGGGGGACACGACATCTTGTAGTGGCAGTAAAATTATATGTTTAAGGAGAGAGGCTTGGAGCTCTTCACTATGAAGATGCTATTTGAGCAAAGACCTGAAGGAGGTCACGGGGCCAGTGAGTGGTTCTGATCAAAGCAATGAGACAGTCTGACTTTCCTTTTATAAGGCTTGCTCTGGCTACTCTTTGAGCATTGACAGAAGAGGAGACCAGTCATTAGGCTATTGCAATAATCCAGGCAAGAGGTGGTAGTAAACAGGGCCAGGGAGGTAGTATTGGAGGTGATAAGTGGCAGAGATAAAGTTCAGTCTTAGTGTATGTGGCATCTCTGAGGCCCATGCTTCGTCTGCAGAAATGCTAGCGTTTCAGGGGAAGACTGAGTGAAAAGAACCTGAAAACAAAACCTTGAGGGAAACACTGGGGAGATAGCAGAAGGATCATATAGAAAATGATGTCACACAAGCCAAGGCCAATGCAAGTTTTAAGAAAGAGATATGAACAATGTTCAGCACTGCAGAGAATTCAGTTATGAATGTATCTGAAGGAGGTTACATCCAATCTGATAAATAGAAGGTCATCAGTGACATTATTCAGAGCAACTTTGGTGAGTTTGCTGAAGCAGAAATAACAGATTGAGATTGGGAATTTAAAAGGCATATACAGAGAATATAGATTATTCATTTATGAAGCTTGTAAAACACAAACTAGTGATTCCTGTCTCTCGCTCTATCTATCACAATTTTACCACAGTAAGAAATACATTTTATACTGTAATCTACTGTACATGCACACACACACACCAATATACATATTTATGTGACATAATTACTACTTTTTTATATGTGCTGTGCACCTTATTTTCTATTTTCCTATATAATTTCTTTTAAAAATGCTCACTAAACTGATTTTATTACCTGCTCTAAGGTCTTGACTCATGATTTGAAAAGCATGACTATGGGCAGCAGTTAAAACAAAAGTTTTCCCCTCAGAACTATTGCACACATTTTCTGCATGCCTGTCAGTCATATATCTGGACACTTGTGTTGAAACTTTCAGAAACACAATCTCTACCTTACATTTGGAATTTTTGCCTTGCCATCTGTAGTCAAAAAACTGAAGCCCAGTAAGATAGTTAATCCAAACTTACTGTAATATGATTAAGACTCAGTGTGTAGTACTGGGTGTTATGCACAAACAATGAATCATGGAACACTTCATCTAAAACTAATGATGTAATGTATGGGGATTAACATAAGAATAAAAAAAAAAGACTCAGTGTGTAGTAACAACACTGGCTGTGCTGATAGATAAGTGTTTCCTGTGGACTAAACAATATGAGCCCATTTTCATTCTTTGATTTTATTCTGTCTCTATAACATGCAAACTGGAGATCCATGATCCACGGCAGAGTGGGTTAACTGTGCTGAGGCACTTCAAGCTCAACTGGGATTTAGAATGGATCACTCTTGAGCAGTGCTTGGTATATACTAGGCTAATAAGTATTTATCAAATAAACAAATGGCAATAAGTAATACATCATTTTTAATGATGACTTCTTGTTCTGTAAAATTATTGCTAATATAATAGTAAAGCTCATTAAAAAGTACAAAATAAAGGCCAAAGAAGGTCCCTTGCCCCAAGAGGAGACTGTTACTAAATTGAGCAAAAGGATGAAATTGAAGATCTTTGAGAGAAGAGAATAATTAATGGAAGGGGCATATTAAAGGCAACTGTGGGGGGATTCCCTTAAAGAGAAGAAAGGTCACCTCTCCTTTGAGGTTGGATGGTTCCAATGATGGGTAAGTTTGAGACTAAGAATGGGAAAACGAGGAGATTGCTTACTAATGTTAACTAATGTCTAAAATCAAGATTTTCTGCTGAGAGTGAGAGGTTATGTGTTAGGAGGTCCTTGAGGATAACATTGAAATTTTGGAACTGTCCTTGGGTAATCTAAGGTAAAGACATTCATAAACATGAAAATTTAGTACTTATCTACTGGCTGTCTCAGATTTTTGTCTTCCTTCTCATTGGTTTAAGGCCAAGATCATAATTGATAATTCACTACAACTGAATAGGCCCCATCGATTTGTTTCGTTTGTTTCTCATTATTTTAACAAGCCATATTTTGAAATGAGTAGCCTCACATCAGATTTTGGATTTCCAGGTTTAAAAAAATAGCCAAAAGACCTGGGAATAATACAGTGTAGCTAAGCAATGTCTGTTCCCTTTAGAAAAGGCCTGCCTTCTCCTTTTAGCTTAGTCCCCACTGTCACACAGTATGCATTCACCCACATCACTCACTTACGTGCTTGCGGGGCCCCTGTAGGCATATGAGGATAAAATCCCTGCTTTAAACCTCAGCCTATGGGATTTGTTTTTGAAATAAGCATAGTGAAGGCAGGCTTCCTTATTTAGCTTCAGCCTAGGGTGGTTGTAGCTCAATGGATTGGTGGTTTTCAAAGTCTGGTCACTATCCCATGATGACTGAGTTCTAGGTATTAATTCATGTAAATAAAACACATGAGACAGATTTATAAACAATCACATACTCCTGACCAGACTAGATGATGAACAGGCCATCCCTTTCCTATGTGTAAGGCTACTTAGCAGCCTAAATTATTTATTCATTTATTGATATAGTCTCTCAAAATTGTTGTTAAGTACCTGCCATGGGTTAAGAAGTCTGCTAGTTTCTGGGCTTACAAAGATAAATAAGATACATATGGATACATATGCTCATCTCTCTCATAAAGCTACAAACCTAGAGGGGGAGACAGACAATTTAACAATCATGATAGTGTCATACTCGGGGTATTCTAAGGTACTGTGAATTTTCTTATAGTTAAAGCAATGGCCTTAAGTTCTGGAACCTGATTGAATTAGCAGGCAAAGAGGAGGGGGAAGAGATGTCCAAATGAGGGGAATTGCATTTACAAAGTTGGGAGATATGAGAGCATGAGATTTAGGGGGAACTAGAGGAAATTACCTGTGACCATAACATAGAGGGCAGGAGTAAAGTTTGAGAGATAAGGCTGAGAGAGTGGCAGAGGCCAGGTCATGAATGATCTGGTAAACCATCTTAATAGGTTTGCATTTTATGCCACATGCAACAGGAACCACCAAATGGTTTTAATTTGAGAAATGATTTCTATTTAGGAAGGTCACTCAGGTCAGATCATTTAGAATGATCCATTCTAAATCCCAGTTGAGGTCAAAGCTCCTCAGCAGAGTTAACCCACCCTGCCATGGGTCATGGATCTCTAGCTGACATGTCATAGAGACAGAATAAAATCAAGGTAGGGAAATTAATATATATTTAGTTGTGAAGAATATAAATCAAAGAGAAACGCTGGCAGCTTGGAAGCACTTTCTAACACATACTGAGTACCTAAGTGTTTGTCAGTACTGTGACATGATCTTGTGCGTCATTTCACTTAATTTTTACAATAGTCCTATGAGGCTGGGCTTTATAATCATTCCAGTTGTAAAGATGAAGAAATGAATGTTTAGAGTGATTAAGTAAATTGTTTAAAGTAGCATAAGAAGTAAATGGCAGAGTTGGGAATTTAATCACAATCTGGAAAACTTATGCTCTTAACCACTAGGCTCCGTGACTCCAATTGCAGCTATCTGGGAGTGACATATGATATAGGGCTATAGAACTGACTGAAGAGAAGTAGACTTCTTTTGGAAGTGAGGAGAAAATGATTGGCTTATTTTTGTGATTGTGGATGGAAGGGGCACTTTTTGAGGTTTAAAATGAGAGAAGGGTAACATCTAGGCTTCTTGACCTTATCTATTAAATTAATGACTGGCCAGTTTGTGGAAGATGATGATAAATTCACGTGAATATGTTAGAGTTAAGGTTCTATGGGAATGCCTATAAGAATTGCAGGAATTGTGATCTGGGTTAGTGATGGAAAATTGATAGTCCTAAACACCAAAGTCACTGCCAGATCCAGGTGAATACAGACCATTGCCCAGAAACTATGTTTGGATTGGGAATAAAAGATGACCTAGGAGAAGCAGGGATAGGAATAGTCTCAGAAATAGAGAGAAAGAACCACTGAAGGGCATTGATAACAATAGTTGGAGAGAAACCTAGGAGAAGATGGTGAATTTTAAGAGGGAGATAATGACCAAGAACATTGTTTCCGAAATGCTAAATAAGATAAGAACACAGAAATATAATAAATTGAATGATTGGTCAAGCGGCAAAGGGCCCTTTTGGGGAAGAGCCAGATTACCATGGACTGAAGAATGAGTAGGGGGTGAAAAGTATGTAGAGAATTGACATTTATTTATTTAAAGAGATTTGTGAGGGGAAGGAATGAAGGCAGTGTTTGTGAGGAACAGGGATTTGACAGAGGACGATTCTTGTTTGTTAAGAAAAAAGGAATCTTCAGCATGTTTACCTGCTGATAGGAAGAAGTGAATAAAAAAGGAGAAGGCGGAAGATGCAGATAAGAAGAGACAAGTGATTGAACTTCTTGATCAAGTGGTAAGGGGCTAACAACATACAGAGCATTGGTGGGAGATCAGTTTTAAATTGAATTTTCCCATAGTAACTGTATTAGTCTATTTGGGCTGCTATAACAAAAATACCATAGACTGGGTAGCTTAAACAACAAGCATTTATTTCTGGAGGCTGGGAAGTGCAAGATCATGGTGCCACCAATTTGGTTCTTGGTAGGGACCCTCTTCCTGGTTTACTGATGGCAGCCTTCTCCTTATGTGGTGGAGAGAGAGAAAGAGAGAGGGGTTGGGGGGAGAGGGAGAGAGAGGAAGAGAGAAAAGAGCAAGCTCTCTGGTGCCTCTTCTTATAAGTACACCAATCTCATTATGAGAGCTCCACCCTCATGACCTTGTTACCTCCCAAAGGTCCCACCTCCTAATACATTCACCTCAAGGATTAGGGTTTCAACCTATGGATTTTGGGGGGACAGAAGTTTTCAATCCATTGCAGTAATAGAAGGAAATAGTAAAAAAAATATGTGAAATTTTATAAAGGTGCAAGTTTTGTGGTAAGAAGTTAGAGGAATTTTATATGATGGCTTCCATTTGTCCTATGAAGTGATGGAGGTCACAGATTCCTTGGTTATACATTTTAAATAAAGTAGATGTCCAAAGGAATAGCTTACTAAATTCATATAATTCATATATCGTGGTACTCAGCATCATGCAACAAAATGCAATTTCATTTTCTTACAGCAACATTCTTATGACAGAAGTCTTCCACTGATTTATTGCTGAAAATTAGCTCTCTCAAAGTATGTTCAGTATGCTGTTCATCACCGCCACTCCATCTTTATCTCCATCCCCCTCATCATGCCTTAGTTTGTTTGTTTTTAAGTTTGCCTCATATGTGTTCTGGAACGAGTTCCTGTGATTTGTCCACCCTGGCTTCCTTATCTTGCCATCCTGTTGTATCCTGTGTTGCTGATGAGGCCTTGAATCCTCTGCACTGTGAAACACACCTCCTTATATTGGTTACTCCTACTGGTGTGCCCTCACTGGCTTTGGGGAGGGGTACCACTCTCCGCTTGTTCCAAGGGCAGTCATTATTCCTTGAAAGTTAAGTGCTAGATTTTGGATATACCATCTCCCTCTACACTCTGAAGAAAATGTTCTCATATTGGTCTTCCCCAAATGGTAGAATTTCAGAGACTGGCCACTCTTCTGCATTGTTAGTCTGGTACTGCTGGCAAAAGGCAGAGGCCATGTGGGTCTATTTAAGTCTAACCTGGATTAGCTTTCTTTCACTACTAGAACTTTTTCTGTCTCCTATATGCTTCAGGGTTTGGTAACAATACACTGTCTCAGAGAGAGGAGCCTCTTTCTATTCTAGGACTAATTCTGAGGAATGTAGATAATTGCCACACTTATTCTTTCGGTGATAATGGGACATTATTAGGAAATTAAACTGCCTTGGAGAATTTGACATATCTCTATCTATAGATACATAGTATTATCTATCTATATATCTCATATATCTATAAATATATATCTCTATATAAATATATATCTTATATATCTATAAATATTTATATCTATATAGATATGTATACTATATCCATAAACACCAGACACCCTGCACCAAACCCTGTACTGCTTTGTTTATAAGGACTCACTGGATTCATTGCTAAATTTGGGAACCCATGTTACTTCTGTTCTCCTGAAGCTCTTGATATCCCTACATTTCTCAACAATCTGTTTAAGGGTAATCCTGTCATCTTTGCTGCTCATGATGTCCCATTAACAGTAAATCTGGCTATAATAGTATTGTGGCCTAACTACTGAATATAACTAACTGCAAAACATATTATTATTATTGTAAGGTATCTACTCATCTTTTCAAAACATGAAAACTACTTATTAATTAAAAACCTGATATTTCAAATACATATTTGTTGTTTGTGAGCAAATAGCTTTGTTTGGAAGAGCCAATACCACGGTGGTGGGTGAGGTGGGCTGTTGGGGCACTCTTCATGAAACTTCTCAGATTTAAGACTCATTGTCCCAGGTTGTGGAGCTGATGCAGTCTCTTCTGTCACTACCTTTTGGCAGTTTGGGACATTATGGCTAAGTCATGTATGTTAATTAAAGAATGGGAATACCCTTGAAAGGCTCAGAGAGCAAGGTGGGGGGGTGCCTGGGTGGCTCAGTCAGTTAAGCATCTGCCTTAGGCTCCATTCATGATCTCAGGATCACGGGAGCCTACTTCTCCCTCTGCCTCTGCCCACCTCACCCCCCCTTGTGCTTTCTCTTTCATTTGCACTCTTTCTCTCTTAAATAAATAAATAAAATCTTTAAAAATATAAAGAGAGCAAGAGAGAGAGAGTAACAAGCATTGTACAAGTTTTCTTCACAAGTTCTCTCTTTGAATCATTTCATACTATTTTCTCCCTTTTGCAAGTAAGGGAATCAGTGCTAAAAGGGGTAAGTAACTTGTCCAAAGTAGCACAGCTAACAAGAGTCTGAACTAGGCTTGAGCCCATACCTTTATGATTCCAAAACAAGTGCTTTAGATATATTAATAATCTTTGTACAATAAGTATAGATAAGTACTTTTCTCTCTCTCTCTCTCTCTCTCTCTCTATATATATATATATATATATATACACACACACCTTCTTCAGTGTCATCTAACTTTATATGGAGCCAACACCAAGATATATTAATTCTGTGGAACCAAGTTAAGGAAAAAATATTAACAAATATCTGTATTTATCCAAAAATTGCTGTATTTTGTCATTCCAAAGTAAATACAAATACCATACTTTTAAATAATGAAAAAATAACCAATTTTTATATATTCTGGAATAAGTAACAGCCTTATTGGAATAAGACAAAGATTGGTATAAAGAAGAATAGAACATTTTAAAGATGGCCCCATCAATAAGAATTCTGTGAACCACAAACTTGAAATCAGTTGTATCCAATGTGTATTTAGAGTTGTTCCTGTCTAAAGGTAACATTTTGAACTTAAAAGGATAATTTTATCAAGAAACTAAAGCTTAAAGAAGCCCAAACTGTGAAAAATGATAGGTGACAAGGGTGGAGTTACAAGTCAGGAATATCTTCATTAAGTAGGCTTGCAAACAAGTCTCTCAAACTCCTAAATTAGACTTGACTTGGGTGAACTGTCAGTATGAGTGAGAGCTTCTTTACAATAACCTGATCTGGTTTAATTCATTTTATGTTGAGCTATCACAATGTCTACATGTTCCTTACATTTACTCATGTTTAAGAAACTGCAGTAGTTCACTGTCAACCTATGCAGATGTTTATTATGATAGGGTTTGGAAGGAAATACCCCCACAGTGCCAGATTTTCAGGTTCTGCATAGTTGATTCTATTCTCTACATCAGGGTAGAGGTACCAGCCCCTGACTTTTGGGAGCTTTGAAAATAAACAATGATTCACAAAGCACCTAGTAGGGAGAAAACGTAACTTTCCAGCTGGTATTAAAAACAAAATCCACAATTTCACATACATCAACATATATTTGGTAAACAAGAGGGCAAAGCCCCCTTGGGGCATCTGGGTAGCTCAGTTGGTTGAGCATCCCACTCTTGATTTCTGCTGGGGTCATGATCTTGGTGTCAGGATCTTGGGGTCGTGGGATCGGACACTGGGTTGAGGCCCTTGAGGAGACCCTCATGGAGCCCCACATGGAGCTGGGTCTGAGCCCCTGAATGAGCCCTGCCTTGAGCCCCTTTTTGGCTCTGTGTTCAGCAGGGAGTCTGCTTCTCTCTCTCTCTCTCTCCCCCTCTCCTTCTGCCCCTTCCTGGCTCATGCTCTCTCTCTCTCTCTCTCTCAAATAAATAAATTAAAAAAAAAAGAAGGCTAAGGCCTTTTCCTCTCCTTCAAACCTCACCTTTTTCCTTGCTACTCAATGCTTCTTGTTACCATCTTTCATTCCCAGGGTGTTTCTTGTTTTTGATGCTCATTTCTTCCTCATTGCACCTGTTGGCATGTGGCTGCCTTTGATGTGGTTGGATCTGTGAGACATTCCTTCAAGGATGGCCTGGAGTTGACTTTCATGATTTTCTTGGTTACACCAGTTCCCTTTTAGGGCACCCCCTACTGTGTAAGTACTGGGTAGGAGGGAGTATCCGCTAAACATTATAGAAATAGAATGGTCTCCTCTTGCCTAGGACAGTCAGGGGTATTCATGGCTGCCATCTATACCTTCCTGACACTTTCATGCAGAGGTTGTATTAGCAATGGCATGCAGACCAGATTGTTCTCCCCGTGTCACTTTTTCTGTGATACCCGCTTCCTTCTTCTGGCTCACTTGTTCCCACCAGTTCTCCAAGAATGGCCCTCTAGCCTCTCATCAGCCCTGAAATCTCCCTAGTAAATTTCATTATGGCTTAAGGTAACAGAGCAAATTTCTGTTGTTTTCAGTCTATAGCTCTGTTTTCAGTCTGTAGCTCAGTCTGTAGCTCTGATATATGATCTTAACATGTTCTGAAATAAAAAATGTTTAAATCATCTGATTATCAACATTTTTATATTTTAGGTACAATATCAGCTGGGTATTCTTGCCCTAGTCTTTATTTTGAAAATTAGCATGAAAAATATAAATTTAAGACATTTCACTGATGCTTAAACTCAAAATCACACGTAATTTCACAGAAAGATTCTAAGAAAAGATTATAATCTGAAGTAGGAAAAAACACTTGCTGCAATGCAAGAATCAAAGATTTTAGTTCCATGCTAATGACCCAGGGCAAAAATGAAGGAGTAATAAATTGAGCAAAAACATAATGGCCAGGTGTTTTCTTAAATAAGAATGCTCTTCATTTTTTTATAGGGAGGAATGAAAGGGTTAATAGAATTTGGAACATATATTTAGACAAAAAGAAATTCTTTATCTTACAATGGAAATACATACAGAGATATAGTTCTATAGAAATCTGACTGACGAGTCCTATCTTTGAAATACGCTTCCCTATGGGCTGAGTTGAAGGAATACCAGATATACCACAGAGAAGAATTGTTAATAACATATTTAACGCAGTATTGTGCATTTATGGGAAAGAGAAGCCATACGGCTTCTCCATTTAGTGCCTTTCTTAAGTTAAAATGGCAGCTTATAAGTTGATGCCTCCATTTTAAATAATAAAAGATTTATATAAATGCCCGTGGACTGAGCCAGATTCCTCATTTAGTGAGTTTAATCTTTCCTCTCCACTTTGAGGCTTTAGATGTTAGTACTTGGCATCACCATGGACATAGACTGAAGACAACCTATCACCCTTGCATCCTATCTTAACTAGAGAGGCAAATTACAATTCCATTTCTGGAAACTTTGCTAATTATTTAGTTATTAGATCATGGTTGAATGACCATCATTACACAATAAGGATGTCATTGGTGACATGAGAACAGAAGTTTTGATAGAGTGATAAAGGCAAAATTTGATTGGAGCAGTTTCAAGGAAGAATAGAAAAGACAATTTGAGGACCAAGAATACAGGCAAATCTATCAAGATGTTTTACTACACAGGGATGGAAGGAAAGGAGGGTGGTTGCTGAAGAAACTGTTTTTTTGATTTGTTTTTTAATATGGGAGATATAACAGTATGTTTGTATGCTGATGGGGAAAAAAGTTAAGAGGAAGAAACTGTGTAGAAAGAAAGAAAGAAATGTTGATTGAGGCCCTTGAGTAGTCAAGAATGGTTGAGACCTAGTGCGCAAGTAAAGGGTTGGTTTTAGTCAAGAGCTTATAGAGTTCACCCATGATAATGGGGCAGGCTCAGAATATGCAGGTGCAAATGAAGAAGGTGGGTATGAGGTGGGAGCTTGTATGCCTTCTGATTGCTTATACTTTATTATTGAAATAGAAAGCAAGGTTGTCAGAGAAACATAAGGATGGAGGAGAAGGTTTCAGACATTAATGGGAGACAAAGGTATCTAATAGTCCTTGAGGCATGTGGAGGAATGAAAGTATTAGGGATGTATAGTATGATTGCTAGGCTGTCTTAAGAGCACATTGAGGATAGAGATCATGGATATAAAGTGACACCAGTCACCATGGATATGAGCTTTTCTCCAGTCACATTCACAACTGCACAGGCAGAAAGAAGTACAGAGTAGGTGGAAAGATGCTTTTACCAAGTGTGTGTTTTTCTCAAGTGAGATGATGAAATGCAAGAGACTCAAGGTAGTCTGGCGTATGAACAAGAGGCTGCCTGTAAAGGCCAACTATGACATTCAAGTTGGGTCAGAAGGGAGGTGAGGACATGAAGAGATAGGGTAGGCTATGCTAACCAGTGGTAGTACAATGGATTGTAGATCTTAGGGGCCAAGCTGAGTTGGAGAGAGCTGAGCTGGGCTGCCATGTGTCAGAATAGCCAGTTAAGACAGTAAGTCAAAATAAAAATTAACTGTCAAGCCTTTAATCACTTACTGATTATAAGTATAAGCAAGAGACTAAACCAAAAAGCACTGACATCCCTGTTCCATTTTTCCCTATGAACAATACTGGCTGGGTGTTCAGTGATCAACAGAGATATGAGGAATCACTTTACTACCAGAGGGAGTCCCAAGCAAAAGATTACTGCAGTCTTATGGGCCCAGGACCCAGAGAAAAGGGGGAAATGGGGGTGGGGCTAGGAGTTAAAAAGTGTTGAGTCGGAGTGGAGAAAAAGCTTTTTAAAGGTTCCCTTCTGCTCCTCCCAATAAGAACGTCTAGGCAGACATTCATGAGGAAGCCCTTAGCTCAAAGGTTCTTAATAAAAAGACCTCAGAATAATGGTGTTGAGCCAAGAATACAGATATGCCTAAGAGCATGACTGGCTTTGGGGGCCTGAGTCCTTCACCGCAGCTCCCTTCAGAGACTGTCATGCATGAGCTGTACATCAGGTCTGGTGTGGGGAGGGCTGCCTATCCCTGTGAGGCCAGCCAGGTAAAGCCTTTGTAACTGCCTGGCATCAAGTCTAAAAGATCACACAGAGATATTTTAGGCCAGGAGTTGACTACTCAGTAGATCCTGATGAAGCCTAAAAATTGTTGGTGACAAGAAGTGAATTAGAAGAATTGGGAAATGAGATGCTTGCAGCTGAGATACAGAGAATCTGGATATTGGTAATGATGACATCTAGGGTCTGGTGGTTGAAATGAGTGGTTCTAATGAGGTAGAAAAAAATCCTTTGAGAGAGGAGAGGTGGAATCATCTCTGTGGAAATTAAAATTGTAACATTATGACAGGAATTCTGGTGGACACAGAAATGATGACACATCCTTCCAGTGTAAGATACTTAAACATTTATCTCATCTGTATCTTTTTTCTATGAAAAATATTTCATGAAAAATTTATTGACTTGAAATTTATCAAAATAACATTTGTATCAGGAATTTTTTTAAAAAAGCTGTAAGATCTGTAACTGCATTATTTTCTTTTACTGGAAGGGTGTGTTCACACAAACAGTTGCCTTTATGAGATGACTGTGGTTGCTTATCTTGATTTAAAAAAAAAAAAAGATTCATTTCAGCCTGAGTTTTTTTTTCCAGCTTTATCGGGGGATAATTGACAAATATAATTGTATATATTTGAAGTGCACAATGTGGTGTTTTTAAATTATTTTTTAAACTTAGATTTATTTACTTATTTGAGAGAGAGAGAACACAGAAAGAGAGGGAGAGGGAGAAGCAGACTCCCCTCTGAGCAGTGAGGCTGATGCAGGGCTCCATCCCAGGACCCTGAGATCATGACTTGAGCCCAAGGCAGACACTTAACTGACTGAGCCACTCAGACACCCCTGTGGTGTTTGGATACACACACACACACACACACACACACATTGTGGAACGATTACCAAGATCAAGGTAATTAACAGATTTATCAACTCTTATAATTAATTCCTTCTCTCTCTGTGTGTGTGTGTGTGTGTGTGTGTGTGTGTGTGTGTGTGTGTATGGTAAGGACACTTAATATCCTGTTTTTCTTATAGGTTCCCAGTGTCTTTATGTCTTTATGGTCAGTGTCTTTATGGTCTGACCACATAAAGTAATGAAAAGCAATAAGCCTTTGTCATTTAATCATATAGAAAAGCTCACTAAGAATATGTTGTTCAAATCTTTTTCAGTTGAGATTGATAGTTTTATCTAATTAGATGGGATTTTTAAGAGAAGATGAATAGAACATTATCCTGTGATTAAAATCTACTGCCCCAAATAATAAACTTGCCTTACCTATTCCGTTAGAGTATTATTTTGATTTATATGCTAATATATATAATTCACTTTCACAATTGATACCAGATTTTTGCTTTTTAATTAATGACAACTCCATAAATTTAGTTTTTCCAGGAGTGAGGCTGATGGTGTTGGTTGGGGAAAGCTAAGCAGTATCATAGGGGAGGGCAGGCTTGGGGTTACTTACCCTATGTTTAGCCACAGAGGTCTTTTCACTACAGGTTTATTATTTGAATGCCTTATTTTCTTGGAAATTATGTAGCATTGTACAACAGATAATTTAATATCTACTTAACTTAGGCTCCTAACAACTGACATCAACATGTAGATGATGTGATTCTAAGAAATTTTTAAAAAATTCATCTTTGGGATAATAAGCTATAACTGACATACTTTTAAACTAAAAGAAAGTGACAGCTTGCCACCTTCCCTGTTGTGTTTCACTCTCTCTGAGAATAAATGCATACAATGGAGTGTGCTGGGCTGCACACCGAGGTTTTATCGACTTCCTTGCTGGAAGAAAGTACTTTTATAAAAACAAGTAAAACATGCAAAGAAAGTAATATAAGAAGTAATTTTACAATAAAAGAGTGGAACTGTAAATCTACTTTTGCATGGCTATCCTTGGTGCTATCCAGTTTGCCCCCTCACTAGGCGTCTCAGCTGGCTGGCTGGCAAAGGGGTTGGTGCACTGAGACGTGCAAAAGTGGATGACTGTGTAGTGCCGCCTTTTGAAATGTTCAGAGTTTCGCAAGTAGTAGCTGATGATAAGACAGGAATACGGGGGTGCAATAGACACCGCTGATGCCAGGATAAGACAGTGTGGGTGTAAGCGGAGCAGTAAGTGGTGAAGTTGGGTAGACACCGGTGGTGTAGTTTGTGTAGGAGGTAGAAATTAGTACGAGGTGGGAAAAAGGAGTGTTTGTGCTACAAAGTGAGGCACTGGGTCCATTTTTGCCTTGCACTGATATGTAGATATATTTATTCTGTTCCCTCAGCTAGATTTTGTGCTCTGTGAGGGTAGAAGCCACATTTTATAATTGTCTCCTCAAGCCGCCTGGCACAGTTATGGAATGAAGTTGGTTGTTGCATGAGGAGCTCTTGTGAGGTTCTCTTGTGGCTTTCTGACCTCTTGGGGCACTTGTCTAATTCTCAAAATCCCGGCTTGCTCTTCTGGGACTTGACCTCTGACCTGATGGAAGTGTCTGGGTTTAAGTTCTTTCTGGCCCATCCTGCCCCTTGCAATCCAACATCCTGATAAGAGCATTGGCTTCATTTGTGTGAATGATATGTATGTGACTACTGAGACTTCTGCCTGACAGTTAGGATTTGGTTGCAGTTGGATTATAGATGGATAACTTAGTGCTCTGCTGGCTAGAACACTGTAGCTGTCTTAATGAGCTTTATATAACTGATTTAAATTCTGCTGCACAATTTATTAAATCATATGTGTTGGATAGGTTCCTGGCTTTGAGGCATGCTGCTAACCACACACAATACAACATCTTATTTTTCCTTCAACCAGTTATTTCCAATCATAGACTTATGCATAGTATTTTAAAAATGAACTACTAATTTATAGATAATTGCATGAGGAAAGTGACAGCTGCGTTATATTTGATCCTTTGCTTAAAAAAAAACACATTAAGAACTAAGGCATTCAGATCTTTTGCATGGGAAAAATGTTTTCACCATTATTAAAATTTATTTCAATGTATTAATTTTTTAAAAATCTATTTTTAGGGAAACAGAATAGTTATTCAGTTTAGCAAAATAATTTGTTGTGGACTTCCTGGCTAACAGAACACATGCTTCAACTTTGGCAGGGGTGTTTCAGAATTAGTTCCATGTTTGGGACTCCTCAGTCTCCTGGTTCATTGCTGGACTTCAATTTCAGAACTTTATATCTTTGTACAATACTGAAGTAGGGTCAGTGATTTTGATGTCTCCATAATGGAGGTTATTTTTCCAGGTGTTGTTTTGTATAATTTGTAGATGATTTTATATAATTTTTACCACACAGGCATAGGGGTTGTTTAACACTCAAGGAAAAAAAAAAAAAGGATGTGATTAAGAAGGGGTTCTAGGTACAATAAATTGTATTGTAATTTTTGCAGATTACCTACCTCCACGCCCACCCCCCAACAAACCAACCTGCAAAGACTCTACGTTATAACTGGACCGATAGTGAAATGTAGGTTTTAATGAAGAAAGTGGTTGTTTTTTAAGTTTTGTCTCCTACTAGAGAAAAATATTTTCCCGAGGGACTTCAGCTGGTATTCCTGTACATTTAGTAAAAGCACATATATTTTTCAAGCATGTTAAGTAATTTAATGGAGAATATTTTGGCACATTTAATCTGAGAATATTTTTTAAGCTCACTGTTAAGTCTTGTTGGCAAATGGAAGGAAGTGAATTATAAAATGGTGGGAGGGATACTTTCTATTAATATTCTGTATTATTTTTTTCCTTCAATGTTTATTTCTGTTCCAGCATTTTTTATTTGTTTCTACTAATCTATTTGAAGTAATGATAAGGCAGCTGAGAACCCAACATGATTTGTTCCATCTGTGGCTTCTGAACAGAAGTCTCTAATGGGACAAAGGAATCATTGCACATGGTCCATGAGGTTCTTTTCTGTGTGAAGGCTTAGTATTAATCTGTTTGGAGAACACTGAGTAATTCTTCATAGATTTTAAGTCAAAAGGGGGTGCTCAGGTTGTCTATAACCCATACCCTACATTTCAGAGAAGACGACGAGGTCTGGGCTGCCTGTCTGCAGCGAGTGGCAGAGTCAGAAGTAGAACCCAACCTTCTGGTTCTCCCTTACATTTCTTTCTTAGAGCTTCCACAGAGCTCCTTGAAGGGAAGGCATGAACAAAGGAGAATCTGTAATCCAAGGTCATTAGTTTAGGGACTTTGTAGTTGGGAAGTATCCACCTGTTTCCTGAATTGGCCTGAGGAAGTACAGAGAAGAGAGAATGCAAGCAGTTTACTCAAGAGTCACAGGATAAATTGAGGTTCCCTAGATGAGGTGACGAGGATGCTGTGATTGTGTTGTTTCTAAATCTAGATTGTCAATGGATAAGTAGGTGCAATCTTAGGAATGATTTTGAGACACAGGGTATCTGCCCTGTCATTTTCTTCAGTGGTCTTCCTATCTCTGCCTGATTCTAATAAATGCATATCATTGTTTGACCCTGTTAAAAAGGTATAACTTGACTACCAAAGTATTAATCAGGGGAAATTTTTCCAGTGGCATCTGTTTTCCAAACATGGACCTTGTGGGCATAGGCTGTATTATGTGGATCCTGAGAAACTAAAATTAACAACAAAAAGTCTGCCCTTTGTACGCATTTTGGACCCACTGCTCTTTTTTTTTTTTTTTTCCCAAAATGCTTCAAAAACACATTCTAGTCTTGGTGTCAGAAGGGCTATCATTTTCCTTTGAGTTTGTTTCCCTGGGCTTTTAGAATTTGCCAAAAAATGTGGTGACAGTTAGAGCTAAAGATAATGTTAAGCATGAGAAGGAAATGAGACACAGTAGAGGGTGGAGGTGCACTTAGAGCTCGTAGTCTCACGGTGATGGATCTAAACAGATGGCTCCTGACAAGTCCTTAGCTCTGTCAAGTCCCGCAGGTCAGCTGGTCATCACAGCATTGTACGCTTTATGATAACTGAGAAGTATATGCAGAATTTGAAAAACAGTGCGAAAGAGACCAGTTGCTGGCTATAAACAGCTTTTGGGTATGCCTTTTAAAAATAGGTTCCAGGGAAAAGGTCCTGGGCTCGTGGTTCCTGGTCTCTGGAGGTGGGGGTGGGGAGGTGCTGGGGGTCTTCTAGACTGATTTCTAAGCCCTTGCTGTGCTTTACAAAGAGGTCAATTTCACTATTCAGTGGGATTGAAAAGTCAGTATTGGGAGCCATTTAAAAAGTCTAAATTGGCTTTTCTAATGAAGTTGAAGGCACCAGGGGAGGCTCTCTAGGAGGAACAGGAGCCGAGCATTTACAATTCCTTCTCTGGTCCTTTTTACCAATTCTCCAGCAGCTCCCTGCAGGGGAGAGGGCTTCTTTCAAGATTGTTTCAGTGTTAAATTGACACTAAATCAAGAGCACAGTAAGCCCCTAGCCTAGTCTTTTTAAGTGAAGAAAATTTTGAAGGCAGCCAGGTCTCCTGTGGGGAACTGATGCAGAAGGGGATACAGTAGATAAAACCACTGAAGAAGTTGGGGAATGGAAAGTTGAAATTAAAAGGCTGTTATTTTTATTTTTAAATATGTCTTTCTGTCCTTGTATGTCCTTTCCTCATTTCATTGTTTGTATTATTTGTTTTATATGGTGAATATTTTTTTCTAGTCCAAAGAACAAAAATTACCTCTGAAACATTTTTCTCCATGTTATATTTAGTCCAAGACACTCCAGATCATCCTTTCTATACCTGCATGACACCTTGTTGGCTCAAACTCTTAGTCAGTTTCTTCATGCTTTGTAACACACCTGAGTCAAATAATAAGGGATCAATAAAAGATTCCCTATTGTGTCTTAAAAGGATATTAAGAACCAGCTTCTGACTTGAAGGCATGGTGCTGATGGTGACTAGATCTCTTATCAGCAATACAGAGTTGAGTATGTCATTCACTTTTTAAATAAAACTCCAAAGTGATATACAGGATATTGCATCATGGAAAAGGTTATTAAATGTATAAATGTCAGTGCATTTTGTTATGCAGATGGTAGTTGCCCTCTATCTATCTCTTTATCTGTCTATCTATCTATCTATCTATTTTGCAAGGTAAGGAAAGTTTGATTTTTTAAAATTCCACGAAACAGGAACTTAGTACTTACTTGTGAACTTAGTTCTAGAGGGATGGAGGGAAGATAAAGTATTATTTTCTAAAGAATTACTCAGCTGTACATGAATATGCGCATTTATGTAAAGTAGAATTTGTTTACTTAGAAATGTTTATCTCTAACAACTGTGAGGCTTTTTTTAATGCTTTAGAATGTGACTTGTATTGTGGCTCATTTTATACCATCAGCTTGGGCTACTTTTTAAAGAAGTTTAGTATCATAGATCTTGAGAATTAATACCACTGAGTAGAGAAATGTGACTAGCTCTTCAAATATTTTATGGACTTTTTTGTTCCAAGATGACCCTGAAACAAAGAGTCTGGGTAGTTCTGTTGAAGCAATTATAACTTCTTGGTTTAAACCTAATGAAATAGATTGTCATGGGCAGCTTGGTACTACCTGTTGAAAGCACTCTTAACATGTTATTTGAGTAAGAGATTGCAATTTCAGAAAATTTCATTCAATTCACAAATATTTATTGTCTACCAATAATCTTGGACCTTCACTTGATCCTGGGTATTAGTCTCCCTTCTAAGAAGTCCATAACAAAGAAACATGTAATTAATTGCTGTGAGAGTTTCCTTTCCATTAGCATATATGTAAGAGATTCCATTAGCGCATATGTGAGGGATTCATTTCCATTAGCACATATGTGAGAGATTCATTTCCATTAGTGTATATCTGAAAGCTTCATTTCCATCAGTGAATATACTATGTACAGCAGTGATACAAAACGGGACCTTTGGCTTCCTGAGATGGCTCAGGACATCTACCAGAAAAGAGGGTCTCCTGGCTGAGTCTTGAAGGAAGTGTATTTTCCAGATAAAAATAGTATGGGGAGGCTTTCCAGAAAAAAAGGAAATAACATGTGCAGAGTCATAGAGGCAAGAAATATCATAGTGTATTTAGGGAATTATACATAGTCTTGCAGTGTTTCTTATCAAAATCTTGCTCTCATTTCAGTATTCACAAACAAAACAAATAATATAGGAAATGACCATCAGTTAGCTACCAAAGAGGATGACTTAGTACTGATTACAGGGTTCATTCTGGTGATGAAATGAATCTGCAAAGTGTTTTGAAGACAAACTTTTTTTTAAAATACTCCAAGATAAGAAAAAATGATGCTCTAGAAGGGACAGGTGTCTGTAGGAGAAGGCTCAGTGCAGCTTTGGTATCTATCCATGAGCTGTGGGTCATAGGAGAATGAGCAGGGCAGACAGTACGTCAGGCAAGAGTTGTTTCTTCGAGGCAAAGAGACATAGAGCAAAGTTCACTCAAGTCTGTCATGGTGGGACAGGGGTTCATAGAACAGGATAGAAAGAGCTGGGCAGAAAGAGAAACACGAAGGCTAAAGGAGGGACAACGCAGAGATTGGTATGGGGACAAGGAAAATGTCACCCTGGCAGTATATGTAGTGCTTGAGCCTGACAGGGATCAGAAGAGTGGGACCCAGGGGATGCGCACGGTGGCCGAGAATCCCACAACATCCCACACTGTTGTGAGTGTCTCAGCAAATAGCATCCATAGCACTGATAGTCAGCAGGACTCTATCCTCTATTCCTAGCAGTGTAAATGTGGCACCAACAAGCCCATGGTACAGCTCCTTGCTTTCCACGTACTTGCTGTTTCTGGCTGCCATCTCCCTGCCCGGCTTTTGCCTGCAGAACTTTCACAGCTTCCACTACCTGAACAAGCCCAAGGCTTCTGTTTTTCCTTCAAGGGTTTTCCTGAGGAAGATGATTGAATAAAAGAAAAGAATTAGCAACCTCATTTCCCTTGTGTCCCATTTTGCTTTGAATCCTGGAAAAGTGAAAGCTGAATTGGCGTCCCAGCTCAGGCAACTCTAGAAGAACTTATGCTTATCTATTTCTGTATATAAACCCCAATCAGAGCCTTATTGAATTTTCAATGGTTACTTTCTCTTTTTCTCAGTTTTTTTTTTTTTCACTCATTAATTTTGTGCTTTGGTATTGTAGCTATTTTAGAAAGTCCTCCAAAGCCCTTTTGAAATGAATTGAAAATTAATTAGTAAAAATAATCAAATACTGTTTCTAATCTCTTGCATCCTTTGGCATAATCCTCCCTGTTCTTCTCTGCCTTGGAACACATTCTTGATTCCTTGTCAGTGGGTCAGTTTCATATCTTTTTCTATTTGATATTCTTTCTAAGTAACTCTCAGCACTCATAAGCTTTCAATAAAAATGAAATCCGCCATTTTACTTGTGGCAAAACTCTTTGTTTCTTACCAAGTTTTTCAAGAATCTTGAGATTTTTTTCTTTCCTCCTGACTGTTTCCAGTGAACAGGAAAGAAAACCCTGCAATACATCTGATTTTTTATCTCCAAAACTACTTTATTTTTGGCAAGTCTTGGTTAGCATCCCTTATCTCCTGTAAAACGGATATATACTGCTCTTCAATTTTTGGTTTGGATGACCTGCTATCTAATTTCTAGAGAGTAGAGATAGAGAAGACACATAATCTTCTTTCTGTTGGAGTTTTTTTCTCTTAACAAAGGTTTATTTTTCCAAATTTTAAATTTCGTATGAAACCCAGGAATAAACAAAAATTATCATTTATAACTGAAGTTGTTTTTTGGGCATGTTATACACTTTAAAACACATGAGATACTACACTGAAGTTCAGAGTGGCTGATAAGAATTATCAAAGGTGAACAGTAGTTTGGGGATCACTGATCTTTGCTTTGTATGAAAATGGTGTGATGACATTATTGGTCTGTATTTTATTATTCAAAGTGTCCCTGTGATTCTTTGACCTCACCTGTACCCCAGCCTTCATTGTAAATCCTGACCACTGAGTATCAGGGCAGCTCACACAGAGAGCCAACTGGACTCATTCTGGTTTTCAATTTGAACTTTACTTCTTGACTTTGACCCAAGATACAACTATATATTGCTTATTCAAGTTGGCAACCAAGGTCATCAGAATTTCTCCCTACTCAAGGATCTTAACCTGTGGGTGGTGACTTTGTCATTTCCTTCCCAAGATTGTTAATTGAGAACTGGAATCTTCACTTACAACACTTAAACATTTAAGTGTTGTATTTAAACTCTACCTAAACTCTACCATTCTAGAGAATTTCACAAATGCTTATGGGCTATCTAAGGAGTAGAAACCACAGTCAGTGCATTGGAAGCATTCTAAGTCTCAATTCCAACTTAATTCTGGAGTTTGAAAAATCTGACCAACAGTTTAGGGGTTCAGTTATACCCAATGTTGAAAATATGCCTTCTGGAATTTGTAAACCTGTGCCTTGTAGTTTGTTACTAACTTCAATAATCTAGTATTTAAAATCAAATATCTGTGGCACATATATTCTATGCAGTTAATTTTTTGTTATTATGTAGCAGTGCATACTTTTCTATAGACTCAACTATTTAAGTCACTTGTTTGGTAAATATTTTTAATGGTATGGCTAAATTTGCATGTAAAAACCTATTTGATTCTAGAGAAAGTATACCTAATGTGGGAGTTTAAAGACAACTTTAGCTTGGTAGGGAAACTCTTGATCATTTGTATTTTTAGAAATGGTTACAGATAGTGGAATTTCAGTGGAATGAAAGTAGACCATATCAAAAAGCCATACTATGAAATTTTCACCATGGAAATCACTAAAATATTTATTGTTTATAAAACATTTTTTCACCCTTGAACAGTCTTTGAAATATTATTCACTAAAAATGTCTCCCCAGTGAAGGATTTTTCTAAAGTGCAATTGGCTTTTTTTCTCCCCTCTTCTCTGAAGTCAGGAAGGATCTATAAAATGGTGAATATTCAAATGTTCTTATAAAATACTATATATTTCCCTGGCTCAGGCAAGTATAGGACTGCGTTGGCAGAAGTCAGCTTCTGCTTATTAAGAAGTACTGCTATGGCTTATAAAATTAGGAAGCGGCATATCTGAACCTACAGCATTCCTTTGATACATCACTGACTTACACTTTTCAGAATTATGGAAGACATACTTAAGTCTGACTCAGGTAATAATGTCAAAGAAAATAAATATCCACCTTTTGGGCAGCAGTTTAAAATATATTAAATTTTAGAATGTTCAAAGTCACACACACATGTTCTTAAATTCACTTCCTTTTATTAATGTATAACTAACATGTAGTATTCAAATGGACCTTTTGAGGTTTGGACTATCACTCTGGCTAACTTTTTTTTTTTTTTGTACCCTTATGCCAATTTAGTCCAATTAAATTTTGCCAAATAATTAGTAATGGAGAAGTATCTTTCTTCTCATGTAGGATTAATATGACCAGGGTATATTTAATTAAAGATATTTTGGCTTTTTATTTCAAGCTGAAATGTCTGTTGCTGAGTATCAAGGTACCTTTTCAAAAATAATGCCACTGAACACTCAGGAAAATCCAATCTAGTATAAATGGCATATACTAAATCATAATTAAATGACTGGCTTTTTTATTTCTAAATTTCAAACTCCCTTTCTACCACTCTCCTAAATTCTCAGGTCTTTCTCAGTTTGGTGGCTGTTGAGCTATTTGGGAATTACTGGTAGTGGAGTTCTCTCTTGCTTAGCAAGTACAGGGGTAGAGGGAAAGGCATTTTTATAGTAGACTTCATATTGTTAACTTAGACTGATCTCCAGTCTGAAAATATTACCATACTCATAGCTCTTCAACACCCAATCATATGCTCTTGGATAAGTTATAGGAAACTTTCTGGCATTAATATCTTGGTTTCCATGAAGGATTATATATGTGCAATCTTTTTGGCAGAGCCATTCATGAAGGTTCAGATTTCCTTCTAAGAATGTCCCATTTTGTGTTGTTTCACAAAACCCACGTGAAATCTTGGTAAACCTATCCACTGAGAAGCCTTGTTGGATGGCAGCAAATGCCCCATTTGCAAGCGTGCTAACCACAAAGATCCCAAAGAAAGTTTTATTTATGTAGACAAATTGAAGGAGTTTTGCAGTGGATAAATCCAAGCTATACCTTCCCTGATTTGTTTATTGCCACTCCATCTCCATGAATACCCTATGCTTTAGCCTCCCCAAATAACATCTAGTCCTGAAATACACCATGCTCTCTTTTGCTTCTGTGTTTGCCTAGTTGCCCGTCAAGCCTGTTGCTGCTACCTGGTAAGTATATACTCATTTTTCCTGACTCAACTCAAGCACCGATTCCTCTTTAAAGCTTTCCCAAATTCCCTTCCCTTTTCCCAGCACAGATTGGTTTTGGTACTCCCTTTTTAAAATCACCCCATATTTATACCTGTTGTAATACTTCATAGATTATATTGAAATTTGCTGGTTTGTTTACATATGTAATCCTATATCCCCGGGTCTTCCCAGCTTGGAGAGTAAAACATAAGGTCACAATAACTTGACAAAAAGGCATTTGTCTGTCTTCTTTCTCCAAAGTTAGTAGTCATGGGATGTCCTATATGAACCTGTTAAGTAGTCCTGTTAATTTTCAAGTGATAGACAGCATTTTTTTTGTTCTATAGCGTGTTCTACTGATGTCCCTCGGAAGACACTATCACCAAGAAGTCCTGTTTAGTGCTCTCAGTGCCTTACAGAAGTTTTTATAAATTACTCTTCTAGTATCTCCTCTTCCACCAGACACACAAACAAAACACACTGAGAAAAGATGTCCTTTTATTCTAGAGCGATAGCATTTAAATATAGGAGGAGGCTCTTCGTATATGTAATATGCATGTGCTGCATTAAAAATGACTTAGAAGTTCAGAGCAGTATTGCTGGAGAACGAAAAAATGAATAAGAAAAGTTTTGACTGAGGTGTTTCAGTTATCTAGAAAAATTATCTCAAATTGCAAAGATAAATTATTCTGAGAGGCTTTCCATTTATCACATATGTATGTGTGAACACATATGTAACATATAATCATTGCAATACCTTTATTGTATAATACATTCTTCCTTCCCCCAAAGCTAAAATACTCTTCTTTGGCTTCTTTCCAACCCTACTGATTGATATCATATAGGAACCAAAGTTATTTTCTATTAAGTATTTTTATAATACCAAACTTCCAAAACAGAATACTGTTTATTTTGATAATGAAATGCCAGAAAGCACTTCCCTGTCTGTCTCTCAGAATTCCATGGTCAGAATCCCTGGGAGGAAGATATTTTTACCTTCATACACCAATATTCAGTGGAAATATTTTCTATCCCGATGCAACAGGGAAAGCATTTTGTATTTGTTTTTCAAAGGATTTTACTCTTTTTGTTCAGAAATGGTTGTTATAATCATTAAATACATGAAGACATTAAAAATTGTTAAAATATGGATACAAAAGAAAAGAATTGTCTTTTCATAAATTAATCAAATTAATTAAAATCAGTTTGAGTCTTTTGAAAAGAATCCATAAAAGCTGACAAAGTTGATGTGGGAAGACAACTTAAATGGATAAAGAATTGTAAAAATCTAGATTTATTCTATATTACATTATTTTGTAAGTATCTTTCAATTCTCACTTTTGTTTTGGGAATCACCAAGACCACCCCCAGGTTTGATGATTCACCAGAAGGACTCAGAACTCAGAAAAGCTGTTATACTCATAGTTACAGTTTATTTCAGCAAAAGGATACAGATTAAGACCAGTAAAGATGAAAGGTGCATAAGACGTGTCTAGAAGAGACCAAGCATGAGCTTCAGCTTTCCCTTTACAGTGAGATTGTATGGATTAACTCTCCCTGCAATGATAGGTGAGATGTATAACGTTTTGCCGACCATGGAAGCTCACTTGAACCTTGTGTCTAGGGTTTATATTGGAGCTCAGTCACATAGGCATGGAGGCCACATGACTGACCTGACCTATTTAGTTAGTCTCTAGCTCTCCTGGGTGTCAAAATGATACAGTGGTCCGGAGCCCCAAGTAAAAAAAATAGAGAGAGAGAAGAGAGGCATTCACTATATTGGGTTGTTAGCATAACCTATATTCCATGGCCCAAGGCCCCAGGTATACAAAGGCAGTCTTATCAAGAAGGATATTCTAAGAGCTTAGAAACTACCTCCCAGGAGCCAGTTAAGAACAAGTCCTTTGTTGGAATGTGTAGGATTTGAGCATGCCAAGCCTGCCAATTTAACCCTTTATTGAAGACTTCACTTGGAGACATCCGAGCTGAAATGATGCATCACGGTTGCATTGTATTTAAGAAAAACTGTGATCCACCAATTCGCGTAGATGTACTCAAAGAAAAGGCCTTGTTTCAATCTCAGAAAATTGACAAATATGTGTGTGTATATTTTCAGTTAAAATAAAATGTTTAAAGCAGCACATATCATTTTTGATTTCTTTTTTAAAAAAAATTTTTAAAGATTTTATTTATTTGACAGAGAGGGGGAGAGAGCACAAGCAGGGGGAATGGCGAGCAAAGGGAGAGGGAGAAGCAGGTTTCCAGCTGAGCAGGGAGCCCAATGCAGGGCTTGATCCCAGGACCCTGGGATCATGACCTGAGCCGAAGACAGATGCTTAGCTGGCTGAGCCACTCAGGGGCCCCAAGATTTCTTTTTTATATTGGCTTTTTAATTTCCTATTTGTCTCTAACTCATCTCCTAAAAAGTGCTTCTAATGAGCTTTAAATGATCTTAAAATTCTCATAGCCATGAAACAGCACACAACATAAGGACAGAGTGGAGATTATATATATATAACTGTGCAATATATGTTAGAATTATAGTAACCGCCTTAATATTAGGTATGGGACCTGACATGGAAGCCAAAGACTATCAGTGAGTGAGCCATCACTATTTTTATAGAAGTTACCTATGTTTTATTTAATCAGATGTAGCACATTAGTGATAAATTAGTAAGAAGTTATTTATTTGGATTGTGCTGTGCTAAACCTCACGATATCCCAACCTCCAATGCTCTGGATTCAGTCTTACAGAAAAATTATTCTTATACTAAATGCACAAATTCATTGTTAATTTTTTGGTGTTTTCATTCAAAACCTCTGTAAATATTTAAATAATAATCATAAGAGTACAAAATTAAATTTTTATCTTAAATCAGCTTCAAAATAATTTCAATAAAAATGTGAGGACAATCCGAAAAGTATTGATAGTCACACTACCTTTTGTCCCTGAGAAGAGTAGACATATCGAGTAATGAACTATTGATTGAATGTTGATGAACCTGAGTTTATCTTGAAACTTCTGCCTTGGATTGGTGAACAGCTAGAGTTTGACGTCTCTTCACTGATTTATGAAACTAGGTGGTGGGTTGGAACAGCTCTAGGAAATACAGGTTATTGACATTTTCTTAACAGAGATATCTATGCATACAATTTAATTCATCTCACAACTATTTATTGCCATTTTTTTGCACAACAAATACTAGGTGCTATTGGGAGGAAAAATCAATATTGTATTGGATAAATATACAGAAAAATTAGTGCTTATGAACTTAGGCTTCATATAGAAGCAAGGTAATACATTTTGTTCTAAAATAAACATTAAATATTTAACATGTACACAAAATTATGAGGCAACCTTGTAAGTGTGGTTATTTTCTTTCCAACTAAAAATTGCCATACCATAAAATTATCATAACATATACTTCCTTAGTTTTCATGCATTGCATGAAGGCAATATTTCAGTATGTGTTGGTGTACCATTTCTATATGTTAAGAGTTTACTTCATCTTCCAGCTCTTGTTTTTTGCCTACGTAATAGTTACTCCATGATAAGGCTAGTTGATTATTTTGTCTGAATGAATTTGTGATAGAGTAGATGAAAATAATTTGTACACCTTTGTACATTAAGATAATTTAAAATACTGAATCTGTTGACCTCTTATAATATAAAATTAGTGTTCATTTTATTAATTAAGCTGCATTATTTATCTTGGTTAATGTTACTTTATTATATCCAATAAAATAAGTTGCTGATTTTATCCTGTAAATTATTGCAAAGTTTTATTTTCATCTAGCCCTGAATCCTGCTTAGTTAGATGAGGAAGTTATTCTATAACAGTGATGTACAGGAAAGTATCCGTGTAATAACCCAATTATCTGACTTCTCAAGTTTTTCCTCTGAGTCTGCTCTGCAGGCCATCTCATTGGGTGAATTAGTGATGATTTTTTTTTCTTTTTGAGAGAGAGAGCAAGGCACTAGGGAGAGAGGGAGAAGGAGAGAGAGAATCTTAAGTGGGCTCTATGCTGTGGAGTGGGGCTCGGTCTCACAACTCTGAGATCATGACCTGAGCCAAAATCAAGAGTCGGACGCTTAACCGACTGAGCCAACCAGACACTCCTAGTGATGATATTTTAATGAAATATAGAATATTACAATTATTTTATCAGTGACATAATTTAATAATTTTTAAAGATCATTTTATATTTGATATGTATTGTAGAAATATTGTTCCTTTTCTAGTGTTTATTATTTTATTGACATTAATGATAGAAACTTCAAAAAGATACTATAATACTTCAGATTTTTAAGATGTTGCTTTTGTTTTTTGTCTCTTTTTCTCAATCCTTGTTAAGGTTAAATTGGGTAAGTATTATTTTATAGCCACAAGGAAGAGAGAGAGAGAGAGCGCGAGAGGGAGGGAGAGAGGGAACGAGAGAGAGACTCCTGTCAAGGAATTCCATTAAATATTCTATCTGGAGAAAAAAATGTGTCAAAAAACTGGAGAAGTTGTGGAAATTGATAGAATATTTAATTTCTTGTAAAATCATTTTCCACATCATTAGAACATTTGTTTTCAAATGTCAGAAGAAGATGAAATAATTTTACTAGAGATATTGCTTCAAGGATGAGGCTAAAACTCAGAGAGCACTAGAACAATGGAGGATACAAAACCTCCCAAAGGTATACATTAAGACTAAATTGCACATTGGGCAGAAAAGATAGTGCTCTTTATGACTGAACTTTTGAGTTGTTTCTGCATGGATTTGGGATAATTATACATGATGAAATATTGTACAGCATAGACAGCAATATCTGCCAGCCATGTTTATTAAGATTGAATGTACATGGAGCACTGAAATGCCATACAATACAATTTGTTATGTTAAATTTTAAGAAATTTCAAGGCAGATTAAAAATGACACTAGAACAAATTGACTGTCTTTGCCTTCTGCTATAAATCTTCCCCTATTGTGGTTTTTTTTTTTTCCCCTTTATCATTAACAGCCTTCATTTCCTTGGCTTATGCAGACATCCACCTCCTTGAAAAGCCTTCCATTTTTTCTTTTCTTCTTTCTCCTTTATTTTTTTCTCTCTTTTTTTTTTGACTTCTATTATCCACATGTCTGCTTTAATGCCAAAATTAATGACACTTTTAAATGTACTCTTTCATTTTAAGCTTTAGACACCTGACCTTTCCTGCCTATTTAATCTCTTTTTTCTTCAGCTTTCCCCAGTTAGTCAAGGGCAGCTAATTAATTAGCATCCATAACAGAGGAGGAGAAACAGCCACACTTGCTTGCAATGCCTTTTATCTCAGTATTAAATTGCACTTAGAATTCATAAAATCTGCTCTGGTTCGGTAGACTATTCCGTGTTTAAGGCAGTCAGTCTGGCATCTTCAGGTTAAAGGGCATCAGTTGCCCTGAACAGGGTGTTTCTCTTCTTTTTATCATAATAGGGATATAATGCCTGTGCTAGGAGAGGATATTGACTTCAGATCCATGGCTCATTAAAAGACTGTACAGAGTTTAGAAAAACTGATGCTAACATAAACGTGGTCTAAAGCACCATGTAATTACAGTCAATTCTAGCATAAACTGAGTAAAATTATAGGAAAGTAGGATTTTATGCATGCAACCTGATGCAACAGTATAATTACATACATTGTGTAGAGAATTAAATAAAAACTCAGTCAGTCTAGCAGCCTCTCCACATAAATGTATAACTTTGGGGCTGTTCAGGATTATTCCCTTTGGCTTCTGAGAAGAGATTTGTTCAAGAGAATTTACTAAACAGTAAATGATACTTGGATTTTCTGACTCTTGTGAATGGCTGTGAAGAGTTTCAGGCTTACCTTTGGGTTGTGGGTGTATGTCAAAGCATCCCTAGTGGTGTGACAGTAACTGGAGCCTTAAAATGTGCCATGAGTTGGGGAAGAGAACTGTAGCCACCTTGGTCAGCTCTAGTTTGCCCTCATAGTTTCAGAACCTCTCCCAAGTCCTAAGCCTAAAACCCAAATGAGACGTCTGGGAAGTGGAAATAGGAAGACAGTTGAAAGGACATTTTTGGTAGTGGTAGTCTAGTTCTAGAACTGTGTTTGGTGAACTGGCACTTCTCTACTAAAAATAATTAATGCAAAGGTGCGCTGTGTGTGTGTGTGTGTGTGTGTGTGTGTGTGTGTGTGTGTGAAGGGGAGGGAGGAGAGAGAGAAATTGAGAGAGACAGAGAGAGACTTCAATTTCTAACTAGCTTGCAGGTAACTCATTAAATAAAAAGGCTTAAATTATGCACTTGCTGGAAACTGTTTCATGTCAAGCAAGCGTCTTTGATTCTATGATTTTCTGTCTTTTTCTTTTTCATGGTTATTTAGAAATGTATAGCCAGCTATAAATAAAGATTCAGGTTGTTTGGCAATAGTTACTTTACAGGGGAAACTAAATGCCTTTTTAATTTGGAAGCAAACCTAAAACAAATGATCATGTTCGTTGAAGTGTTTCCCTTGGGGGATGTGATAGGTAAGAATGGGCAATAGGATTTGGCATGGAGGAGGTAATCTTGGAATGCAGTGTAGCTGCAAAAAAATATTTTGACTTGCCTTCCTGTTGGTTTCTTGGCTGGGGTTCCTGGCACAAAGTGAGAAAATCAAATTAATAGGAATATGTGAAGTTTTAATATTTTATGTTAAAGTGCCATTTTAAAATTAGTCTAAAAATAATCAAGCCTAGTTTGAATTCACCAGCTAAGACCTGTAATTAGATTTATGCACTGTGATGTTATGGTTCCAAATCAGAACTCAAAGTGGATGAAGAGTAAGGCTTAGCTAAAACCAGCCAGCTTGTCCATGGCTGAAAAGAAAATGGAACAGATAGAAGAGACATTACATCTTCACTAAAAGTTGTCATCCATTTCTAAATTTAACCATTCAAGTCTCCAATGTCTAAATAAGATCCTGGTGTATCCATTTTTTTTTTCATTATGTTCAGTTAGCCAACATACAGTACATCACAAGTTTCTGTTGTAGTGTGTTCAGCAATTCATTAGTTGCATATACTACCCAGTGCTCATCCCAATACGTGCTCTCCTTAATACCCATCACCTGGTGTATCCATTTTTAAAAAAATGTGTTGACACGGTGAATGCTGTTAAAAGGTGTCCAGCTCTTACTGCCCTCTGCCTGAGTTAAGGAGAATGTTCTCTTTGTATAGTGAGGGTGATCATTAATGTTTTCTGGGTAAGGATTGATTCCTATATACAGAATCTTAAGGGTTCTCCCATAGAATAGTGTTTTCTGCTAGATGAGGTCTTGTCAACTCTTCATCTTCTAGAACTCAAACCTCTATATGGGTTTGAGGTGCTGATGGTGCCAGAGAATAAATTGCTTCCGTTAACTACACACCAATGACACACAGCTCCTATAATGATTTTATTTTAATTAGTGCTTCTCAACCTTTCTATAAATATTATTTTGGAATACCTGCTTTACTATCCTGAAATAAAATTCAGAGATATCATGCAACCTACCTACATACATAATTTAAAAAAATAAATCTAACGTTAGGAATGGAGAAATAAAAAGAAGAAAGTTAGGGACTCCTGGGTGGCACAGTCGGTTGAGTGTCAGACTCTTGATTTCAGCTCAGTTCATGGTCTTGGGGTCATGAGATCAAGCCCTGCATTGGGCTCTGTGCTCAGTGCAGAGTCTGCTAAAGTTTCTCTCTCCCTCTGCCTCTGTCCTCTCTCTTGCTGTGTCTCTAAAATAAATAAATAAATCTTAAAAAAAAAAGATTAAGTTACTATAAAATGATATGTCTTGCTGTAGGTAAATACTCATGCAGGACTTTACCAGAGGACAAAAAATAGCCCTGCAATTTTCAATGCTGTTTTAGTTTCCAAGAAACTTTTAGGGTACTCTGCTGATCCCATTAAGATCCCTGCTTTAAAGAAAGTATATTAAGTGTCTTGTCAAGCCTTTGGATTTTAGATAGATGTTTTCCTGACTTGCTAAAGCAGCAGGACCCCGTCTTCCAAAGAAATTATATTCAGAGGTACAATATATTAATAGTATATAAAGCAGATAAAAGCTCTTCCCCACTTCCGGTCCACCGCAGTGGCTGTCTCTGAAACACTGCAGATCTAGGGATTTGGATATCTGATTGTTTCAGTGACATTTTGAGAACTAAAAATAACTTGAAGTAGATGGAAAGGAAATCTGTTTTTACTAGTAAGGAAGTACATTTTTTCTTAAACTTTCCTTTCTTTTTCCCCCCTTAGAACAATAGAGTAATTCCCTCAACCTTACCATTAGAAGGAATTTTTAGGGATTAGAAAAGATAAATTAATGTCTCTTGGGAAGATGTCTCTGGAGTGATTTATACAATTCTTTATTGCACAGCTAAGGAAATAACAAATGTTTGAGTGCATGAGATGTTCAACTTACTGAATGTTGCTCTAACCAGATTATGAGCAGGTTTACATTTGGGGGATGGGGTGGGTAGGAAGGTTATCTGGAAAGTACTATTGCAAATAACCCTTGTAAGAAATCGGAAGAAAGGTGAGCAAAGGGAGATGAACAGAATGTAATTGCAATATAGGGAGGCCTCAGATAACTCTACGGGGAGCCTTGGACATGGCCCCAAATTAGGGCAGGATGTGGGGCCCAGTCATTGGATGCAGTCTTTTCCTGGATAGAAGTGTAACCTAGGGAGACAGTTTCTGTCTGCCATCTGAGCCGTGCTCAGAGACTCAGCTATGAGCTATTAACAGCCAATACTCTTGGCAGCAAGGGAAATGAGTTCCTGGGGCCTGACAGGTTATCTAAGTGCTGGCTCCATCCAGATTCACTTGCTTTATATAGTAACTCTCCTCATCTAGGAACAGCTCTTTCTGGATTGTGGTTGGTTTCTTTTCCTGGGGAAACACAAAAAAAGAAAGTTAATATGACCAACTTCAGTCCTGCTCCTGCTGCAGCTAATACTCCATCAGCTTGTACTCATTCTAGGTTACATTCACCCTTGGCTGGAACCTCTACTGGTATTGATGGCTTACCTAGTGAACTGATCCAAATCCCCGAGGGGTCCAAGCTCCTGATTCCCTTGCCCATCTCAGGCTAAGGTCCAACATCACACTTGCCAATTTACCATTGACATTGGGTAAGAGAATACAAAGAAATGCCCAAGTCATCATCAGATTGCAATTGTATTATTTCATGTCCCCACTGAGTAGCAGCATCCTTACCTCCTCATGACAATCAGAGTCAACTATGCTCTTGGAAGTATAACTCTTCCCTTGTCTACTAGTATTTTGACATGAAGAGCCCAGAGTGATGGGCAGAATTTATAGGTCAATATTCAACAGGACTCTCTCCAAACTACTTTAAGAATCAGAGTAAATTCAATACAATCTCAATATGAGTGATTTTTTTAAATAGAAATTGGCAAGTTGATTTTAAGATTTGGAAAGGTGAAGGAACTAGAGTAGCTGAAATATTTTTAAAAGATAGGCAAAGGTGGAGGACTCACACCATCTAATTTCGAGACTTCGTAAAAAATATAAAACTACAGTAATCCAGAGAGTGTGGTACTAGAAAAAGGTAAATATATAGATGAATGGGAATGATTGGGAACTTTAGAAATAGGTTTATACATACATAATCAAGTGATTTTGACAAAGTTATAAAACTAATTCACTAGAGAAAGGTAGTCTTTTCAGCAAGTGATACTGGAAAAATTAGGTGTCCATATGCAAAAAAAAAAATGAACTTCAACTCATACCATGCACAATATACAAAAATTAACTTTATATGAATCATAGCTCTACATGTAAAACCTAAACTTCTAGAAGAATACATGGGAAAAAGTCTTTGTGACCTTTGGTACAAAGATTACTTAGATATGATACCAAAAGCATGATCCATAGAAAAATTATAAATTAGACTATCAAAATTAGAATTTTCTGCTCTTCAAAAGACATTTTTTTTATAAAGATTTTATTTATTTATTCATGACAGACAGAGAGAGAGAGAGAGAGAGGCAGAGGGAGAAACAGGCCCCCGAGGAGCAGGGAGCCCAATGCGGGACTCGATCCCAGGACCCTGAGATCGTGACCTGAGCCGAAGGCCGACGCTTAACCATCTGAGCCACCCAGGTGCCCCCAAAAGACATTGTTAAGAAAATGAAAAGACAGGCCAGGCCACAAATGGGAAGAAAATATTTGCAAAACACGTATCTGGTATAGGGTTTGTATTCTAGAATATATAAAGAACTCTCAAAACTCAATAAGAAAACAAACAACCGAATACAAAGCAAAATAATTGAAGAGATATTTTGCCAAAGGAGATAAACAGATGAAAATTAAGTACATGAAAAGATGGTCAGTATTATTAGTCATTATGGAAAAGCAAATTAAAGCCACAGTGACATATTAGAATGTCTAAAATTAGAAAAAAAAAGAGGAAAAAAAAGGACAATAAAAGACCATACCTGTACCAAGAACTGGTAAGGATCCAGAATATCCAGAAGTCTCAAATGTTGCTGGTAGGCATATGGAACAGCCACTTTCAAAAACAGTTTGGAAGTTTCTTATTGAGGTCAACATACGCTTACCATATGATTCAATAATACATCTCCTATGTATATGCTCAAGAGAAATGAAAACTTATGTGCCTACATAAGTACACAGAAACTTGTATGTGAATGTTTGTAGGAGCTTTATTCATAATAGTCAAAAAACTATGCAAATGTCCTTCAAATGGCTAATTAATAAACTGTGGTACATTCATACAATGGAATACTACTAAGCAATATAAAGGAATGAACTATTGATATGCAACAACATAAATTATACTAAGTGAAAGAAGCCAGACTCAAAAGGTTACATACTGCATGATTCCATTCTGGAAAAGGCAAAACTATAAGGACAGAAAACATATCAGTCATTGCTAGACATTGAGAAATAGGTAAGAGTTGACTGCAAAGCAGCATGAGGAAACTTTTTTTTCTTTTTAAATTTTAATTTTAATTCCAGTTAGCTAACATATTTTAAGGAAATATTTTAGAGTAATAGAATTATTCTACATATTGATTTGGTGGTGGCACCTTGATTATATGCATCTGACAAAACTCATAGAATTATACACCGACAAGGGTAAATTTTATAGTATGTAAATTATATCTCCATAAAATAGAACTTTTAAATGGTTCAATGGGGTTTTATTGTGTCCCCTGTTAGAAGTGTTACTCTTTGGGAATTAAGACTTCTTAACCCTCAGAACCTAAAATTTGTTTTGTTTTTTTCTTTAAAATTTTATTTATTTATTTGAGAGAGAGAGTGAGAGAGAGCATAAGAGAGGGGAGACTCGGAGGAAAAAGCAGACTCCCCGCTGAGCAGGGAGCCCAATGTGGGACTAGATCCTGGGACTCCAGGATCATGACCTGAGCCAAAGGCAGACGCTTACCTGACTGAGGTACCCAGGTGCCCAGAACCTAAAGTAATGAGGATGAGAAGCACAAATTTCCCAGTATCACTGGCAATGATAGTAAGTAGGTCAACACGTATATTTACCCTTGTTTTCCAGACCCATATGTTCTACCCAATTCAAGTTGCAGCATCATACAATGAGATTGCATTTGAGGCAGGCCTTGACGGATGGGTAGAGTTGCGACGGATTTACAAAGTACAGGGGGTTTTCAGGAAGAAGAAATTGTAACAGCAAAAATATGGAGGCAGGAAATGCACAGCATGTTTCAGGGTTTGTTTTGTTGGGGCACTAAGTACGGGCAGGAATATATTGGGATAAAATCTGCAAAGGAAAGTTGGATTATACCGTGAGGTTATGCCGAAAAGATTATATGTGATTTTGTAATACATTCAAGGGCTTTGAGAGACACCTTGGCTGATGATCATAGCTGCACTTTAGGGAGATTGGTGGGTCAGCAGTCCTTAGGATGGATTTATATGGCTCAAGAGTAAAGGTGGTTGCAATGACCTTCTGACTTTCAAAATAGCCTGCTTCCAAACCCCAGAGCATTAGTGTTTTTACCTACATCTTCATTCTCATCCCCATCTAGAGCTCTAGAATTGTCTTTTTTTGTTGGGTGAAATTTCAAGCTTACATTAGCTTTTCAAGTAAGTTTACATTAAGGTAGTCTGGTTTTTTCCTTGCCACTGACTTTATGCCTAAATATCTAGGCTTCTAGTTTTTATATTTTATATGACAAAGATTTAACCCTGAATCATAATCCCAACAGTTAGTTCTTGAACTGTGCTCCTATACCCAATTATTTCTATGCAATCATCTGTTCTGAGATTTCCTTCTTGGCCGGAATGGCCTGTGATCTCTTGTCATTTTTCTTGTTCTTGAAGGCCTTATATTTTTCACTATACATGGGTAGACTGTTGCTAGACATATAAAGTGCCAGCCATAATGCCTGGTTCTTTACATGAGTTCTCATTTAATTTCCAAAATAACCCCCCTGGAGATATTTTCTCAGAAGGAGACAAAACTTAGAGAAGTTAAATGGCTCATTCCTATTTACACAGTTAGTAAGCACCTGAGACAGAACTGGGACCTAATAATCTGATTCCAGAACCTATACTCCTGACCTTTGTAATGTCTAGGTAGAGGCCATATTCAAACAATTCAGTGTATTACAGTCCTTGGGCTTGGCTGTCTCCACTTTGTGGAGCCGGATTCCATCAGCATCATGATTAGTGCCTGATGATGGAAGTAGCTTCCAATACATAGATATCAAAGTCCTGGCCAAGTGGGTCAGGACTCTGAAGAAAGAGACTGGAGGACCTTTCAGGAAACAAGGAAAAACCAAAGCATGAAGATTGGACAAATGTAGCAGGGATAGAGAAAGATTGAGCAGGCACACCGATACTGAGAACTGCCCCCAGTTATACCATTTAAGCTAGAAGTCTTACTGATGACCCCATCTGGTGCTGGTTCTATAGCCCATTTATGCTGTCAATACGGTCAACATAGCTCCAGAATTTAGGCTTTCAAGTGCCAGACCACAAAGATTGATCTAGGCTCAGGAAGATAGGTGTTGACAAACATGTCATGTTCAGTGATTTCCTTTGTTTATGAAGTCCATGCTTAAATATATGGGTGGGCATTTTGTGTGTGTATTTATAGCAACTGAACTCCTGCAGCCATTAAAATCTAACAGAACAGCATGAAAATAGCCTTAGGCTGTGTTGACCTTCCATTCATATAAAATGGCTTGTTTATCAAGCAAATGAATATTAAGGGTTATTAGTCCTCATTAAGGGATTTTAGCAAATTAAAAGGTTGATAGATAGCCCTCGTCTTTACCCTTTTGTTCCCAAGGCCAATGCTGGTGATGTCATTGGACATTAATAAATTGTAGCTGTTCAGCAGCAAGGAAAGTAAGCACAGACCTGCGTACACACACAAACACAGAATATCAATTCCATGTTAAAAAAAAATATTTACAAGGGTTGAATCTTAGAACAACCTCAAAAATTTTAGAAAAAGAAAATTCACGTGATCGATTCTGTTGTTGTTAAAATCTTATTCTCTGTTTCTAGATTGTGAGTAGGAATACTACTGAATTCACTTTAAAAAACAAGAAAAGCTTAATTTGGGGGTACTTTTTCATTGATTATCTCTTCCAATCTTAATGTTAACATAAAATGATTGGTTTCTATAACTGATACATATTTTATGTCTTAAATATTTTTTTCTGATTATAAAGACAATAAATTTATAATTAAATATGAAAACATGCTATGAACTTTTCTTTTTAAATTACTTATAATGAATCTCCCAGGGAAGTCACTATGAATGTTGTGCTTTATTCCTAGTCATTTGATTTTTTTTGTGCAAGTGTTGCTTTTATCTCTGATTACTTTTTGTTTTAATTTACCTTAATACTCTTCCTCATCTTTGTACTTTTTTTTTTTTTTAAGATTTTATTTATTTATTTGACAGGGAGAGACACAGCGAGAGCAGGAACACAAGCAGGGGGATTGGGAGAGGGAGAAGCAGGCTTCTCGCCAAGGAGGGAGCCCGATGCGGGGCTCGATCCCAGGACCCTGAGATCATGACCTGAGCTGAAGGCAGACGCTTAACGACTGAGCCACCCAGGCGCTCCTCATCTTTGTACTTTTAATCTCTTTCATTTTCTTTTTTTCCCCCAAGTTTTTATTTAAATTCCAGTTAGTTAACATACAGTGTAAATCATTATTCATTATTCATTTTCTTTAGGTACATCTCTTGTATATAGGTTTTTTAAAATTTTCTTTAATCTGGGATTGCATATATATTTTTATTCTTTTATTGCAGAAGTAAAAATGGGTATCTTGCAGAATAATTAGGAATTAGGAATTATGGATCAGTTATGTAAACCTCCCCACACCTGTTAGTATTTTGACGTACACTTTTCAATTTATATATATATGTATACACATGCATATATTTATTAAGTAAAATAAGTATCTTAAATATGAGATCGATTGATATTTTTAGTGTTCTTCATTACTTAAGAAAATATTTTGAATGTCTCATATCATTTCATATAGTTTATAGAAATATCTTTAATGGCAGATAGCATCTCACTGTATCACTGTATCATAATTTTTTAATTTTATTATGTTAATCACCATACATTACATCATTAGTTTTTGATGTAGTGTTCCATGATTCATTGTTTGCGTATAACACCCAGTGCTCCATTCAGTACATGCCCTTTTTAATACCCATCACCAGGCTAACCCATCTGTATCATAATTTTTTAATTGGTTCCTTTGGCTGTTCATATTATTTCCATTTTTTGCATTAGTAAACAAAGCTACAGTGAATAAACTTGTAGCTATCATTGACATATCAATCACTACTTCTTTAAAATGAAATCTTAGAACTGAAAATTCTGAGGAAAAAAGGGTATATGATATATAGGATTTTGGTTCAAGAAAGTAAGATTTAATTTCTTCCTTCAGTTTTCTGGTTCATGTTTTCTGTTTTGCATGCTTTCTTGCATTTTTCTTTTTTGCTCTTAAGTCTCTACTGTTTATTTTCTTTTAGTAAATTGAAACATTTACATCCCATTTCTATCAGTGCTTTACTTCAAAGAAATTCTTAAAACTTAATCTTTCTAATTATAATTAGTAAGTATAAAACAGATTATTATTATTTTACTGTTATTTGTTGTCTGTTTCACATTTCTAAGCGAAAGGGATTAACTTGATTTTGGCATTCTACAGTGTTTGACACTGTCTGATATTCCCCCTGCCGGACCCTTGCATTTCCATTTGTATATGTCGCAGTACTAGGTATTGGATGGCAACAACCTAATCTAGACCAAGAAGGAATGACCCAGGATTGGGTAAAAACTTGGTGGAATAGTAAACACAAAGCCCAAAAGAGACATAGCTGATACGGCTGCAGTGGGCAGCAGAATTGGCAAAGAGATTCAGAGGCCTTTCATGCCTTCCTGTTCAGATCAAAACATTAGCCTCGTGGATCCCTCAGGTAGACAATTAAAGTCATCAGCCCAGGGGCGCCTGGGTGGCTCAGTTGGTTAAGCGACTGCCTTCAGCTCCGGTCATGAACTCAGGGTCTTGGGATCGAGCCCCGCATCGGGCTCCCTGCTCGGTGGGAAGCCTGCTTCTCTTGTTCCTACTCCCCCTGCTTGTGTTCCCTCTCTCGCTGTGCCTCTACCTCTCTCTGTCAAATAAATAAATAAAATCTTTTAAAAAAATAAATAAATAAATAAAGTCATCAGCCCAGAGACTAAGGTGCTTGACTTCCCTAAGAAAAGTCAATTTGCACTCATTACCTCAAAGAACACATATGACTAAACCATTTTTCTGATACATTTTAGTCCTTTGTTACTCTTTTGGACTATCTGGAAATACTTTTCCAAGATAATTAGTTCATTTAAGAAAACATTTTTTAAAAACCCCTTTTCTCGGGGCGCCTGGGTGGCTCAGTTGGTTAAGCGACTGCCTTCAGCTCAGGTCATGATCCTGGAGTCCCAGGATCGAGTCCCGCATCGGGCTCCCTGCTCGGCAGGGAGTCTGCTTCTCCCTCTGACCCTCCTCCCTATCATGCTCTCTGTCTCTCATTCTCTCTCTCTCAAATAAATAAAATCTTTAAAAAAAAAAAAACAACCCTTTTCTCTTTCACTTTCTTCCCATATTTGCTTTAATTTTATCAGAGTGAAAATTTTCACCCACTGAAAGGTTTCTAAAAGTTTTTAATCGCTTTATCTGAAAATCTCAAAACTATGGTGACAGTTGTTATAGAAATTCTCAGAAACAGATCAAAACAATTATAATAGTCTTTCAACTTGTAAACAATACAAATTCCAAATTTATTAGTTTTCCTTTGTGGAATAATAAATTATTTAAGACATATTAAATATAAATAGTTCACCAAATTGGATAGATTTTTTTAAAGATTTTATTTATTTCCTTGACAAAGAGAGAGAGAGAGCACAGTCAGGGGGAGTGGGAGAAGAAGAGACAGGCTCCATGCTGCAGGGCTCCATCGCAGGACTCTGGAATCATGACCTGAGCCGCAGGCAAACGCTTAACCAGCTGAGCCACCCAGGTGCCCAGGTAGATTTTTTGCAAAATACACAATTAAGTGGTTGTGTTTTAAAACCACCTTCTCCCTGTATTGAAAAAAAAAATCTATTTGTCTCAATATTCTTACTCTCTAAAAAGATCTATTCTTCCATTAAAATGTCAATTTAGCCCATTCTTAAATATAAATAATCACCCATTTAATCCTCACTCTTATTTTACTTCTAGACTTCTATTTCCTGTATTAAAATATGTAATTACAAATTTCCTTGAGCTTCCAAATCTAATCTGAAAAGTAAATGAAATTAATATAATTTAATTATCCTGTCTACAGAACTGTTCTGATTAATTTATTAGCAATGATATTGCTTTACTTTTTAAAGTACTTGACAGTTTTTCAAGTGCTGTCATATCTTTTATCTGACTTGATATTTTAACAAGTAAGATAGATATTAACCATATAAAGTTGAGATGGAATAACTTGTTTGAGTATGTCTTACCTAGAGAAACACCAATCATCCTTTGTATTTTTCTCACACTCTCACCCCCACCTATGTTTTTAATCTCAATTTCTCACCAAATTGAATGTTTCCTTCATCTTGATAATTTATCTTAACAGGGGATCCCAACCTATTCCAATAACTTTAATTTATTATTTATTTTATTTCTGACTGAGAATATTTATTAAATGTTTTGGAGAAAGAAATGCCTTTCAATTATTATAACTTTTCAGTTTTGAGACCATCCCATCTATTTTAGGATTATAACCATTTATCTGATATTTCCATAACCAGGAATTTAAAAAATGAGGTATTTTTCTTTTACTTTATTTTAGGGTTTAGAGTTATAGGGTTCCTCTAGCTGTCTCAATTAATACACACCAAGTTTTCTTTACTTCTCACTTCTGCAAGAGTCCAATATGGGTATTTCTGATTAGTAGGCAGTTTTCCTCCATGGGGTTATTTGGGGAACTCAGGCTCTTTTCACCTTTTGATTCCACCATCCCCTGGGGCCTCTGAGTTCTCTACCTCAGGTTTATCTGCTTCTTCAGAGCTTCAGGTTGGAGATGACACAATCCATTCTTACATTCTTGCGATGGGAATGAATCACATGGACAGATCTGAAATGTATCTGTTTGGGCAGCTACCTCCCAGAATCTACACCATGCTGTGATTTAGAGCAAATTTTGGTAGATAGTTAGCCATCAAAGCCACAGAAGATTATAACTATGAATACCCCAAATATAACACATGTGATGCTATTTAATAATGAGACACTAACAAGGAAGCATCAGGACTGTGCAAGGGAGTTTTTAAGAGCTTGACCACAGGTGCACAAGGATGGAGCTATGTTCAACCTCTCCCGCTTTTCTGGTTGGCTGTGTCTTAGAATACAGTTTACCTCAATTCCCATCTGATCATCTGGAAGATTTGAGCCCAAGGCAGAACTTACTGGGCCCCATTTATTAATACCTTGTCCCCAACTGTACATCCACTAATGGTTTCAACTGGACTGTCTCCTGCTTGGAGGGGAACACTTCCAGCATCTATTACTTCAGATGGAAGTAACAGCCTCACTATTTCCTGGTCAGTAGCTGGTACATTATAGGTGAAAGGGGCTAAAAGATTCCTGTTTTAAATAATTATCCTTAAAATCTAGCAGAGCATAAAAGGAAAATCTAGTTGTGTTTTTATTTTTATTTATTTATTTTTAAAGATTTTATTTATTTATTTGACAGAGAGAGACACAGGGAGAGAGAAGGAACACAGCAGGGAGAGTGGGAGAGGGAGAAGCAGGCTTCCCGCCGAGCAGGGAGCCTGCTGTGGGACTCGATCCCAGGACCCTGGGACCATGACCTGAGCCAAAGGCAGATGCTTAACGACTGAGCCACCCAGGCACCCCTCTAGTTGTGTTTTTAAAGGATTTTTCAATTCTGAAAGAATTGCCATATTAAGAAGTTCCTGTGGTTTTACTATCATAACAGATATGATATTGCAAGTGGAAAGGCTCTCAAACACTACCTAGTATTGAGATTGTAACCTATTTTTTGAATTCTACCGCATCTAGTCGATATCCATTTATGGACTGAATATTAGGAATCTGACAGAAATTCTTCATGCTATAGTTAAGCTTTTTTATTTTTAATTTTTATTTTTTAATTTTTTAAAATTATGTTCAGTTAGCCAACATATAGTGCATCATTAGTCTTTGATGTAGTGTTCAACGATTCATTAGTTGCGGATAACACCCAGTGCTCATCACCACACATGCCCTTCTGAATATCCATCACCTGGTTACCATTTTCCCCCACTCCCCCCTTCTGTAACCCTCAGTTTGTTTCCCAGGGTCCATAGTCTCTCATGGTTTGTCTCCTTCTCTGATTTCTTCCCATTCAGTTAAGCTTATTTCCTCTTGTGCATTTCCTCTTGTGGTCTTTTCTCTCGGAACAGGGACAATTGCTGGTTATGACACTTGACCCTTTGCACTTTATCATTGCCCATATCGTTTTTTTTTTCTCTAATGGATAATTTTAAAATCTTCCCCAGAATTATGATTTAATTCTGCCCTCATTCTTTAGCATTGATTTTACCTGTATCTTGCATTTCAGAATTAATCAGTCAAATATCCTATATATCACTTTCAAGATTGAAAAAATAGTATTAGCTTTCTAATTGAAAATAAGTCTTGCTTTTGAAAATAAGTCTTGCTAGTTTGAAAATACAGGAAGCTAGTAGTGTACAATGAAAATAGCAGATAGGCTAGGGTAACAGGAAGGTCCCCATGCCCTTCATGTAGACTTTCAAAGGAATAATGCACGTAAATGAGAAAAACTAAATTAAATTAAGTTTATAACCTACAGTATGTTGCCACAGATTCCAATTTTTATACTCCTATAATTAACTGTGCCACTCATTAACTTTACAGTATCCTTTTAAGTCTTGTTACTTAACCATAGCCTCATGCTAGTTAATTATGGAAAATGTAAGGCAAGGGTTTTTTTTTTTTTTTAGAAATATAATTCATGCAGGTACCTTAAAGCACTTAACATACAGGATGTACAAAATTAGCTTCACTTGTCAGATAATTTTAAAGCCAGATATTTAAAATGAGCACATGGAGGATCCACTCATTTAGATTTGGGCCAATTCTAAAAGAGTATGGTTCATTGAAAGCATGGTATGTTCCATAAGAAAATGGGAATTCACTGAAGACAGAAATTGTTAATCTACTATTCCCTGTAAATGAAAGTTTAGAAAATAAAATGACAAGAAGTATACAACTGTGGAGATATACAAAGATACACAACTGTGGAGATGTATAGAAGTATACAACTGTGTCCTACTAAGTTGGACAACCAGGTGAGATGATTTTCATAAGTATTATTTTAACGAGGAAATTGATGCCATTGAGCAATAATAAAAGGATTCACAGGAGGTTTTTTTTTTTTTTTTTAATTGTTGTTTTAAAGAGCATTGACTTCTGAAACTATGCTGAAATGCAGTGGGTTAGAAGACAGAAAATCTGAATTCTAGATCAAATTTGTAACTTTTCATTTCACATGTAGTTGCTGTGAGAACTGAATGAGATGTATCTGAAAGAGACTGATGCAGGTACTAGATTCAGGAACCCCCTCCATTACATGCTATCTCTTTTTGGGAGCTATTTGGATCATGCTCTCTGATGGTGGCACTGGGTTTGATCGGCTGTGAGTGGTACTTGCTTGGATATTTGTGTCTCTTTGCTCTTTGAAACATTATTTTAAGGAACAACATCTCTTCTTTTCTCATTGTTTTATCCACCTCCTTGCTGACCATAGTTCTTCCAAAATGCCTTCAAAAATATTTATTGACTTTAATTGAGTAATTGAGTTTCAAATGATAGTGAAATTGCAGCCCTGCTTTTGTTTTCTTCTTTGTAGTATTAGGTAGATAAAGGTATTTAGGGAAGGAGGGAAGTCCAGCTCTGAAAACAAGAGCTTTAGAATCCAAAAAGATGTGCAATAAGAAACAATAAAAATTTAATAAGCAACCCCTTTGACATTCCCTTGAAATGATACAATTCTATAGTATTTTTGAGTTTGTGAGTCTCTTTAAGATTTTATTCATTATCATTGTGTTTGAAAGGAACTGTGTAGAGTGGAGAGGTAGGGGAACATTGCTCTTTATGGTCTCAGTTCACTAACTCATTTTATGTGTTTTGGTGCTAATCTGAGCCAATTTAGTTTCATAGCCTTGCAGCAAAGGTATATGTTACACTTTAGCAGCGTACCGTATTAGGCAAACTACCCGAGAAAATACCTTCTCATAGAGGGGATGGTGCAGAGAGGTAGTGAGTTCCTTTATAAGAAATTGATTCCACCTTGTTTCAAATTTTGAGGCATTTGGAAGTTCAGAGTAGAATCTAACGGGATGAGAGGAAGAAAATTAGCACCTACGCAGTCAATAAAAAGATACTTATTTAGGACTAACTAATCACCAATTGCTTGCTACAAGTAGTGGAAAACAATAAAACAATGCAGGACAGGAAGAAAGTAACATTTATCAATAGCTGCTTTGGGCCCTTAATCCAATGCTGTGTCTGTTATCGTATTTGATTCTCACATCAGTCCAGTGAGGACAGTATCACCTCCACATCATTTACAAGGAAACTGGGGCTTGGTGAAGTAACCTGTTTAAGGTGATTACAATGATAAGGTAATGAGAGAGGACTGGAGTTCAGATCTGTTCTATTTAACACCCACACCTTTTCAACGACAGTTCTCCCTCCCTAGCTGCGGACAAGTATTATGGGGGGCTTACTGATATAATGCAGGCTTATAATGCAGACTTCATTTGGGCTACATGCACCAGAGGTCATAAAAGAGATAAATAATCTCTGAGGACATCTATTTCTCCACACACAGCGTGGCAGGCTTCAGGCAAAATTGTGATATAGATGAATAGTGTCTCTTATCCCAAGTTATCCTTGCTGACCTTCCCACTTCTTTACTTGGCAACTCTTCCTTCAGGTCCTCTATCTACTTTGTACCTGTAAAAACAGGAAAGAGCTGGTGTCAGGCATTATATGTATTGGGTTTCAGTTGCTATATTAACTGCATTTCATTTTTAAACTGTTTTTCTTTAAAACAATAATACATGCACATAGTTAAAATGTACTTCAAGATACAACAATAAAAAACTGGTAGGCACCTGCACCACCCCTTCTGGCTCCTGAACCCCACTCCCCTGAGACAAATATTTTCAACTGTTTCAGCCATTTCTTCTGGCGTTTCCTCTTTTCTTTCCCTTAATAATGGGCCTACACTATTATCTCTTTATGTACTCAATTTTAAGCATGATCTATTTTCTTTCCATGGAAGCTGAGGATTGAATTCTCAGAACTTCCCCTACACAAACCCTTCTTCCTATCCACGAGCAAAGTTAAAATCCCAATCTTTGGTGAAATGGATATACTGGATTTGCAGTTTTATATGTTGCTGACAGCTGAGTCACATAGTGTGTTATAATTTCATTACTTTTCTTCTAAATCTCTCCATTTTCCTTGGAGTTACTGTCTTGCAGTGTTAACTAGGGCAGTTTCCACTGCTGAAAAAGAGGCCAAAATGGCAGTGGCTTGAAAGATGGAGTTTATCTCTGTCTTATCTGACAGTCTGAGCAAGCCGACTAGAGCAGATATGACCGTTCCAGTGGCAGGGACTCGGACTCCTTTTATCTTACTGTTTTGGCAGCCTTACCACCTGGCTTCCACTTCATGGTCTAAAAATGTTTCTTTAGCTTGACTGTCATGTCTGTTTTCCTAAAAATGGGAGGGGGAGAAGATGTGGAGAGCATACAAGTGGAAATATCCTATCGCATTGGCGAAAATTTTGACCCATGGCTACATATAACTGCAAGGAGGATACAGGGTATAGTCTTACTAGGACACCTGCATGTCTAGCTAAATTTGGGGGGTTTATACTCAAAGAATTTGGAAGGGATATTTGGAGACTAATAACGGTGTTCCCTGCCTTGATTTCCACTCAAAGTTTTTTCTTTCTTTTTTTTTTTTTTTCGTTGTTTGGTTGTTTTGTTTTTAATTTAAATTAATTAACATATAATGTATTATTTGTTTCAGGGGTACAGGTCTGTGATTCATCAGTCTTATATAATACCCAGTGCTCATTATAACACATACTCTCCCCAATGTCCATCACCCAGTTGGCCCACCACCCCACCCTCTCTCCCCTCCAGCAACCTTCAGTTTGTTTCCTAAGATTACGAGTGTCTTATGGTTTGTCTCCCTCTCTGGTTCGTCTTGTTTCATTTTTTCCTCTCTTCCTCTATGATCCACTCAAAGTTTTTTCTGACTTTTGCATCTACTACTGCACAGCCATTGTCCATTCTAAGATCACCTCTACATCCTAGATTGCCAAATGCGATGAGCTCTTCAATCAGTAGGGCATTTCTTTCACTGAAATTTTATCCAATTCTATTAACTATATATTTCCTGAAACTCCTACTGAAGATTACAAATGTTCTTCTCTTTTGTGTGGCTATAATTGTGAGTGGGGCAAAATTTAAAATTAATGAATGGGCCTATTGTCTAGTATCTCTTCTATATTTTTACTTGTTGATAGCTAGTAGCATATAATGTCAACAGAGTTTTAGATACCACGTCTTGATTTTCAGTAATTATATCATACAATCATACAATTTGTAAGAAAGATCTTGCATTTTCTTTCTCCAGAGAATAAATTAATATTACAAAGCTAATGTTCTGTTTGGTCTTCAAATGCAGTCACAGAATAAATAAAATCTCTCCTGGAGTTGAATTTTGTGTCGTATTCAGTTGCTGAAGTTAACTAGTTAAACTAGTTAGAGCTAGTTAAACTAACTTAACAAGTAATTATAGTTACTTGACAATAATATTCTTGTAAGCATCAAACTGTGGCAAAAAATCCTATCTTAATTAAGTTTAATAATCTAAGCACAAACCATTTTCCTGTGATATGATTTCAGAACTAATGGGCCCACAATTTTAAACTCTTTAAAGAGAGAGAGTATCATCTGCTGAATCTTTGATATTCTAGTTAGAAAATATTGCTGCAATATTCATGGCAGTAGAAGTAGAAGTAAATATTCTTATGTGGGGAGTTTATCTAGTTTCCCATGTGATTCAGAATGGAAAAATGTTGCTCAGCATCACATTTACTGTTTAATAATTTGTTGCTTTCAGTCTTAACTTTGAAATTTTATGAAATCCTCACCCGAACTTCCAACCAATTGACTAAATATTTTTATGGTAAGCTTTGAAAATAGTTCAGGCAAGAAAGCTGAACTTGATATACTCCAAATAATGAAATAGAATGAGGATTGAATGAGGAGCTGTTATAATAGAGTTTATCTTTTTGTAAAAAAATGAAATACAGCAAAAATACAGAAAATTGCATAAAACAGAAACATACTCTTCAATGTTTATCAAAGTGAAAATCCCTGTAACCATCACCAGGTCAAGGATAAAACATTGCCAGCCCACTAGAGCTCCCTTTGTGTCACATTTGAATTGCTTCCCTCACTCCCCAAATATAATTAAATCACTTGATTTAGTGAAGGGGGAGAAATCGGAGGGGGAGATGAACCATGAGAGACAATGCACTCTGAAAAACAAACTGAGGGTTCTAGAGGGGAGGGGCATGGGAGGATGGGTTAGCCTGGTGATGGGTATTAAAGGGGGCACGTTCTGCATGGAGCACTGGGTGTTATGCACAAACAGTGAATCATGGAACACTACATCGAAAACTAATGATGTCATGTATGGGGATTAACATAACAATAAAAAATTTAAAAAAATCACCTGATTTAGTTACTTTTAAAAAATGTAGTTTTACCACTGAAGCAGTATGCTTAGTTACTCTCTATAACCTGTCCCGTTCTTGAACTTACTTTATGTAAATAATACGAAGCACACACAATTCATTTCTATCTACTTTTGTTCTATGTTTTTTATGATATTGATTATGTTGTTGTAAGAAGCTGTAGCTTTTACAATTTTTGGTGCTGTATAACATTTCATTTTATGAAATGAAAATTTGCTACATTTTAGCTACCCAGTCTATTGTTAATGGACATTTGAGTTGTTTCCAGTTTGGAAAATTAAAGATGATGCTGCTATAAATATTCCTGTGCATGTCTTTTGGGGCACATGTGCATATTTCTGATGGGAACATATCTAGGAATGCAGTTATTACCATCTTACGTTATGTCTACCTGCAACATTAGTAGATATTGCCAAAATAGTTTTTGAAAGTGATACCTATTTATATTCCCCCTAGCAGCAAAAAAGGGTTCCCAGTGCTTCACATCCTCATCAAAAGTGGTGATTGAGAGTCTTTTCAAATTTACCCAATTAAATGGGTTTCTAATGGTATCTCATTGTTGTTTTAATTAGCACTTCTCTGAAGTCTAATGAGCTTGAGCAAGTTTTCATATGATTATCGACAATTTGGCTATCTTCTTTTTGCTAATGCTATTTGAAGGCCTGTAGCCCTTTTTCTATTGTGTTGATTGCTTTTTGTTTGTTTTTTAATTGTTAGGAATTCTTGATTGTCTGTATTGTAAAAATCTTCAGCTTTCTGGCTTACCTCTTTACTCAGTGTGAATTTTGATGAACAAAAGTTCTTAATTTTGATGTAGTCTAATTTATCCCTCATTTCTTTAATGTTTAGTGCTACTTGAATTCTTTTAAGAAATTTTTTCTCTCTGCTGAGTTGTTAATGTTATGTTACCATATACTATTTTTAGAAGCTTTATTGTTTTACCTTCCATATTCAGATCATTTAAAAAATATATTCAAATGTCTTAACATGAATTATTGAAAAAAATATCTTTACCCTTCAATTCTATTTTTGCACTTTCTGTTTCATTCCATTTATCCATTAGTACCAGTATCTTTTAATTACTGTAGCTTTACAATGAGTTTTGATTTCCAATAGAGAAGGCCTTCTACTCTGTTGCTCTTCAGGAATATCTTGATTCCTCCTTTGGCATTTTCATATACATTTTTAAATTATTTTGTTACGTACCACTAATAAACCTACTGGTATTTTTATTAAGATTTCATTAATTATAGAAATTAATTTCATTCATTACATTTTTAGATTAGTTTGTTATGTATCACTAATAAAACTACTAGTATTTTTATTAAGATTTCATTAATTATAGAGTTAATTAAGATTTCATTAATTATAGATTTTATTAATGTATTGTATCACATTGATTGATTTGTGAATGTTGAACCAACCTTGCAGCCCAGGGATAAATCCCACTTGGTCATGGTGAATAATCCTTTAAATGTACTGTTGGATCCTTTGGCTAGTATTTTGGTGAGAAATTTTGCATCCATGTTCATCAGGGATATTGGTCTGTAATTCTCCTTTTTGATGGGGTGTTTGTCTGGTTTTGGGATCAAGGTAATGGTGGCCTCATAAAATGAGTTTGGAGGTTTTCCTTCCATTTCTATTTTTTGGGACAGTTTCAGAAGAATAGGTATTAATTCTTCTTTAAATGTTTGGTAGAACTCCCCTGGGAAGCCATCTGGCCCTGGGCTTTTGTTTGTTGGGAGATTTTTGATTACTGCTTCAATTTCCTTACTGGATATAGGTCTATTCAGGTTTTCTATTTCTTCCTGGTTCAGTTTTGGTAGTTTATACATCTCTAGGAATGCATCCATTTCTTCCAGATTATCTAATTTGCTGGCGTATAGTTGCTCATAATATGTTCTTATAATTGTTTGTATTTCTTTGGTGTTGGTTGTGATCTCTCCACTTTTTTTTTTTAAAGATTTTATTTATTTATATGACAGAGAGAGACAGCGAGAACAGGAACACAAGCAGGGGGAGTGGGAGAGGGAGAAGCAGGCTTCCCGCTGAGCAGGGAGAGCCCGATGTGGGACTCGATCCCAGGACCCTGGGATCATGACCTGAGCCGAAGGCAGACGCTTAATGACTGAGCCACCCAGGCGCCCATGATCTCTCCACTTTCATTCATGATTTTATTTATTTGGTTCATATCTCTTTTCTTTTTGATAGGTCTGGCCAGGGGTTTATCAATCTTATTAATTCTTTCAAAGAACCAGCTCCTAGTTTTGTTGATCTGTTCTACTGTTCTTTTTGTTTCTAGTTTATTGACTTTTGCTCTGATCTTTATTATTTCTCTTCTCCTGCTGGGTTCAGGCTTTATGTGCTGTTCTTTCTCCAGTTCCTTTAGGTGTAGGGTTAGGTTGTGTATTTGAGATCTTTCTTGTTTCTTGAGAAAGGCTTGTATTGCTATATATTTTCTTCTTAGGACCACCTTTGCTGCATCCCAAATATTTTGATACATTAATAAAAGAAAGAACAAGAACCATATGATCCTCTCAATAGATGCAGAAAAAGCATTTGACAAAGTATAGCATCCTCTCTTGATTAAAACTCTTCACAGTATAGGGATAGAGGGTACATACCTCAATATCATAAAAGCCATCTATGAAAAACCCACAGCAAATATCGTTCTCAATGGGGAAAAACTGAGAGCTTTCCCCCTAAGGTCAGGAACATGGCAGGGATGTCCACTATCACCACTGCCTTTCAACATAGTAGTAGAAGTCCTAGCCTCTGCAATCAGAAAACAAAAAGAAATAAAAGGCATCCGAATCAACAAAGTCAAATTCTCACTTTTTGCAGGTGATATGATACTTTATGTGGAAAACCCAAAAGACTCCACCCCAAAACTGCTAGAACTCATCCAGGAATTCAGTAAAGTGGCAGGATATAAAATCAATGCACAGAAATCAGTGGCATTTCTATACACCAACAACAAGACAGAAGGAAGAGAAATTAAGGAGTCGATCCCATTTACAATTGCACCCAAAACCATAAGATACCTAGGAATAAATTTAACCAAAGAGGCAAAGAATCTGTATTCATAAAACTATAGAATACCAATGAAAGAAATTGAGGAAGACACAAAGAAATGGAAAAGCGTTGTGAAAATGTCTGTGCTGACTAGAGCAATCTACACATTTAATGCAATCCCTATCAAAATACCATCAACTTTTTTCAGAGATATGGAACAAATAATCCTAAAATTTGTATGGAACCAGAAAAGACCCCAAATAGCCAGAGGAATGTTGAAAAAGAAAAGCAAAGCTGGTGGCATCACAATTCTGGACTTCAAGCTCTATTACAAAGCTGTCATCATCAAGACAGTATGGTACTGGCACAAAAACAGACACATAGATCAATGGAACAGAATAGAGAGCCCAGAAATGGACCCTCAACTCTGTGGTCAACTAATCCTCGACAAAGCAGGAAAGAATGTTCAATAGAAAAAAGACAGTCTCTGCAACAAATGGTGTTGGGAAAATTGGACAGCCACATGCAGAAGAATGAAACTGGACCATTTCCTTACACCACACACAAAAATAGTCTCAAAATGGTTGAAAGATCTCAATGTGAGACAGGAGTCCATCAAAATCCTAAAGGAGAACACAGGCAGCAACCTCTTTGACCTCAGCCGCAGCAACTTCTTCCTAGAAACATCGCCAAAGGCAAGGGAAGCAAGGGCAAAAATGAACTATTGGGACTTTTGCATAGCAAAAGAAACAGTCAACAAAACCAAAAGACAACCGACAGAATGGGAGAAGATATTTGCAAGTGACATATCAGATAAAGGGCTGGTATCCAGAATCTATAAAGAACTTATCAAACTCAACACCCAAAGAACAAAGAATCCAATCAAGAAATGGGCAGAAGACATGAACAGACATTTCTGCAAAGAAGACTGGCCAACAGACATATGAAAAAGTGCTCAACATCGCTCGGCATCAGGGAAATCCAAATCAAAACCACAATGAGATACCATCTCATGCCTGTCAGAATGGCTAAAATTAATAACTCAGGAAATGACAGATGTTGGCAAAGATGCGGAGAAAGAGGAATCCTCTTATACCATTGTTGGGAAGGCAAACTGGTGCAGCCACTCTGGAAAACAGTATGGAAGTTTCTCAAAAAGTTAAAAATAGAGCTACCCGATTACCCAGCAATCGCACTACTATGTATTTGTCCAAAGGATACAAACATAGTGATTTGAAGGGCACATGCACCCCAATGTTTATAGCAGCAACATCCACAATAGCCAAAATATGGAAAGAACCCAGCCCAGCTGTCCAACTACAGATGAATGGATATGAATATCTCCATGCCTACATATTTGATAAACTAGATGAAATGGACTGATTCCTTGAAAGACAAAATCTGCCAAAACTCACTCAAGAAGAAATAGGAAATGAAAGGGGGGAAATCGGAGGGGGAGACGAACCATTAGAGACTATGGACTCTGAGAAACAAACTGAGGGTTCTAGAGGGGAGGGGGGAGGGGGGAGTGGGTTAGCCGGGTGATAGGTATTAAAGAGGGCACGTATTGAATGGAGCACTGTGTGTTATACGCAAACAATGAATCATGGAACACTACATCAAAAACTAATGATGTAATATATGGTGATTAACATAACATAATAAAAAGAAAAAAAAAAGAAATAGGAAGTCTAAAAAAAGGAAGAATAGAAGAAGAAATAGGAAGTCTAAGAAGGCCTGTATATATTAAAGAAATTGACTCAATATTTAATAACCTTCTAATATAAAAAGCCATGAAAATACACGGAAGAACCTTAAATGCTTATTAAGTAAAAGAAGTCAATCTGAAAAGGCTACATACTGTATGATTCCTAATTATATTACATTATGGTAAGGTTAAACTATGGAGATGTAAAAGGATCAGTGGTTGCCAAGAATTAAGTATTTTGGTGTGAATCCAAAACTTTTCTAAAAAAATAAAAAGATGGAGCCTCATATGGAAGTCAAACCAAACATCTACAGCGGACCCCTTGATAGATCTGGACGAGAGAGACCGGGACCACTGCCCCATCCAATGCCCCTGACCAGCAGGAAGTAGCTACAATCGGTCATCGCCCTTTTTCCCTAACAGTAGTTAGGGTTACCTCTTCAGAGGGGGGCGGGGAATGGATGAAGGATAATTAGAAGGCAGGTAGGCAGGGACAAGGGGCCCCCACCCTAAGAGGAAACCACCCTTGAAAGGATTTTACACCACCCTAGAAGGAGCCCTCCACTCTTTCCCGTGTGACAAAAACCTGATTGGAGGACAGGCGCAGGAATGGTTAATCAGATTAAAACAGCCCACCAACAAGCCCATAAAACCCCCTACACTTAGAAATTCTGGTGGCAACCCCTTCCGGTCTCCTCCCTCTTTGGAAGCTTTGTACTATCACTTTGCTATCACTCCCAATAAACCTTGCTTTGCTGTTCACCTAAATAAATAAATAAATAATAAAGTTAATTAATAAAAACAAAGAATTGATAGTATGTTCACTCACTGAAGGTGGAGTGTAAGTTGCCTCATTTTTAAAAAATCTCCAGGTAAGGGGTGCCTGGGTGGCTCAGTTGTTAAGCATCTGCCTTCGGCTCAGGTCATGATCCCAGGGTCCTGGGATCGAGCCCTGCATCAGGCTCCCTGCTCGGTGGGAAGCCTACTTCTCCCTCTCCCACTCCCCCTGCTTGTGTTCCCTCTCTTGTTGTCTCTCTCTGTCAAATAAATAAATCTTTAGATTAAAAAAATAAAGTCTATTCTGGTATCTGGAGGTCATAATATTTTATTTCTATTGTTCGTTGTATCTGGAGGATTTCATCCCTAGCCTTGACCCTTATTTTGGATTATGTGAAATAGTGTTTTTATTTTTATTTTTTGGATTTTTTAGTAGTATTTTTGTATTGGGGAAATAATTTGAATTCTTTCATGATATTATTTTCCTCCAAAGAGGATTTATGTTAGCTTCCAGGCACCTGATGGCATTGGTAATGCAGGACTGCCTCAATTAATCTCCAATCATTGTGATGACTTGAAGTCAAGCTGCAATTGCAGTGAGGAGCTGATCACTTCTGGTTCACCAACTTCTAACATTAAGTCTCTTCATGTCATACCAAAGGGATGGATTTACCTACCTCCCCAACTTAGTAGGTTCTGGACTCCAATACATTCTTCCTTATGCTGATAGATTATATAAACTGATTCTTAACTGATCCTCCAGATTACTTTTGAAAAAGTGGTCCCAAAGTCAGGCTTATTTTCCCGGACCTCTGTCCTGCTCTGTATCCTGGTCTTATATTTTTTTACCTTCTTGTTGGCTCTACAAAATCTGAAAATACATAATTTTTTTATAACACTTTATCCAACTTTCCTAGTAGCAGTATTACTTTGTATTAACCAGTCTGCCATTAACAGAAATAGAAGTCTTAGTAGAATTTGCCTAGTGTACTTGTTAAAAAACTGAACATAGCCCTACCCGCCCCCCAGCATAAATACCACTAATTTTTTTAAATTTAAAAATAAAGTACTAGAAATTTTTTAAAATTATAATTTGGCAAAAAATAAAAGGACACAAAATAAAATAGAAACTTAGTGGTTTGGTTGTAACAGAAATACAACTTTAATTAGTTTAGATATGAAAGTATTGGCTTATTTAACCAAGTTACTGAAAACAGCTATGACAAGGCTGCCCATAGAAATGACCAAATTTAAAGAGCAAAACACTGAGACTCGTACTTCCCTTGGTTCCTGTGCCGCCATTACTCTTTAGGTGTTGACTTTACTGTAGTACAGACAAGCTTTGTCATCCTGGCAGGGAGTGCAACTAATGATAGTGCTGAGTTTGCATACTTAAATCTTGCCACCAGAAGAAGGAAAGGGGTTTGTTCCTCTCTATTTTTCCTTCTTTCTACTAATATCCAATAAGAAGAATTGCAGGAAATGCCTAGAAAATTCTTAGCTTAGGCACTATGCTTGTTTTTGAATCATCATTGTCATCAGTTTTTACAGTTTGGCTTAAATCTTTTTTTTTTTTTTAATTTTTTATTGTTATGTTAATCCCCATACATTACATCATTAGTTTTTGATGTAGTGTTCCATGATTCATTGTTTGCGTATAATACCCAGTGCTCCATGCAGTACGTGCCCTCTTTAATACCCATCACCAGGCTAACCCATCCCTCCATCCCCCTCCCCTCTAGAACCCTCAGTTTGTTTTTCAGAGTCCATCGTCTCTCATGGTTCGTCTCGCCCTCCAATTTTCCCCCTTCATTCTTCCCCTCCTGCTACCTTCTTCTTTTTTTTTTCTTAACATATATTGCATTATTTGTTTCAGAGGTACAGATCTGAGATTCAACCGTCTTACACAATTCACAATGCTCAGCATAGCACATACCTCCCCAATGTCTATCACCCAGCCACCCCATCCCTCCCACCCCCCACGATTCGAGCAACCCTCAGTTTGTTTCCTGAGATTAAGAATTCCTCATATCAGTGAGATCATATGATACATGTCTTTCTCTGATTGACTTTCTTCGCTCAGCATAATACCCTCCAGTTCCATCCACATCGTTGCAAATGGCAAGATCTCATTCCTTTTGATGGCTGCATAATATTCCATTGTATATATATACCACATCTTCTTTATCCATGCATCTGTCGATGGACATCTTGGCTCTTTCCACAGTTTGGCTATTGTGGACATTGCTGCTATAAACATCGGGGTGCATGTACCCTTTCTGATCCCTACATTTGTATCTTTGGGGTAAATGCCCAGTAGTGCAATTGCTGGATCGTATGGTAGCTCTATTTTCAACTTTTTGAGGAACCTCCATACAGTTTTCCAGAGTGGCTGCACCAGCTTGCATTCCCACCAACAGTGTAGGAGGGTTCCCCTTTCTCCGCATCCCCACCAACATCTGTCATTTCCTGACTTGTTAATTTTAGCCATTCTGACTGGTGTGAGGTGGTATCTCATTGAGGTTTTGATTTGGATTTCCCTGATACAGTTTGGCTTAAATCTTATGCCCATCTTTGGACCCATCACTGAGGTCAGTTTCTTTAGAAGGGGTTATTCTTTTTGGCCACAGCAGATGCTAGCTGTGGGATTAGGGTCTGTGTGTGGGAGAAGAAAAATGGAGGGAAGGACAATTGGGCAGAGGAAAACAACTACCCCCATATTTTATCATATAAAATCTTCAACTCATTTGGAAATAAATAATCTCTACTTAAAGCAGCTCCTCTGGATTCATCCTGTTTGAAAATCTTATCATGCATATTCTGTTACATCTAATTCTGGTCAACTCTAGTTCAGTTGCCACTTGTTATACTTATATACTCCTGTTCTTTGTCACATCAAAATGTAAACATTTGTTGAATGAGTAAATGAAAATCAACATCTTCCAAGGTTTAGAGCTCAACCCAATAATTAGTCAATATTGATTCTCTGTTCTTCCAGGACACAGTTCTAATGTATGCCTAAGAATTTCCCAGCAGTCTAGAGTAGAAAGAACCACTGGACATGCTTTTTAGCTATTAATTATCTTTGTTTCCTTCCTTAGTCCTGGAAGAGAACAGAATACTTTCATCTGTATAGTAGTATATTCTGTTTACTGTGTTATACAGGAAAGTTGGTTAAATACTGCTTCCATAAAAATGGGTGAAAAGAGAGAGTAATAAATAAAGTGTGGGAGAGGTAGATTTGCTTTTTGCATTTTGTGGACATATTGTGACTGTATAGTAATGGATTATCTCATAGAAAATAAATGTTTTGTGCCATGTCTCTGATTTTCTTTTTGCTACCCCCTGCAGCTGACTTTCCCTGTTACGCAGCATGGGTACTTATTTGTGTTTATCATTTGTTTAGAGAACTCCTTGGGAAGACTCGGCCTGTCATAGAGAAGGAATATATCTACCCTGCAAAGAAAGTAAACATTAGGAATTCTATAATATAGTGGGTTCTTAGATTATGAAATGCTTGTCAAAAGATGAATCAAAGAAAAACATGAACAACCTGAGCACCCATAGAATAATCATAGCAGAAAAATGGTGCTATAGGAACTTGAGAGTAGTGCAGGTAGCTGAAGCGCCCTGACATTCTATAGAGTTGCCAAGGCAGAAGAGTGTCATCTAGGTTATGCTCTGGTGTCATGGTGAAGGGCTCTTGTACCAGGTAGCTGTGTATCAGAAGCTTCAGTGGTAGCACATATAGCCAGTTGCAAAAGTCTCCCAAGCAGAATCCTTTAATCATATCTTAGTTATGTGAGGCTTTCATTTGGATGAGTGATGCATTGAGGAACCATAGCTTCATGGGTGTTTTTGGATGGAGATACATACCACAGAATGGAAGAAGTCTTCATCCTTTAGCATCAAGTAATATTTATTTGAGAAAATTTCATCATGTGTTAAGAACAACTAACTATACTCTGTCATCTTAGGGAGATAGATTTTTCAAATGGAAAAAGACAAGGTGGATATATTAGTTTGAAGATGATGATGATGATGTAACAAATTTCTTCAAACGCAGTGGCATAAAACAATGTCCATTTATTTGTTCATGGTTCTTTAGGTCAGAAATCTGGGCATGATATAACTGGGTTCTCTGCTTAGAGTTGCATGAGGCTGAAATCAAGGTGTGAGCTGGGCTGAATTCCTACCTGAAGCTCTGGTCCTCTTTCAAATGTCATTGTTGGCAGAATCCAGTATTTGTGGTTGTAAAACTGAGGTCCCTGCCTTTTTGCTGACTGTTGGCTGGGGGTTGATCTCAGCTTCTAGAGGCTGCTCTCAAGTCCTTGCCACATGGTACTCTCCATCTTCAAAGCTAGCATGGGAGAATCTCCCTCAGGTCAAATCTCTCTAATGTTAGGAAGGATCATATTCCTTTAAAGGATTTACTTGATCAGGTCACTCCCTTTTGAATAATTCAAAGTCAGCTGATTATTAACTTAATCATAGAAATGATAATCCATTATATTCAGTTTTACCCATAGTTTAATCCATTTAATCCATTATATTCACAGTTTTACCCACAGTTTTACCAGGGATGGGAATACTGGAGGTCATCTTAGAATTCTGCCATCACAGTGGGTCCCTGTTTTAGGAAAGTGACTCAGGCAGAATATGAATGATAGATTAGAAATGTATGGAGTTAAAGCTATAGGTGTCATCTTGTGTAACATTTGCAATCACATGGTAGGGGCTTGGTGCTTAGGATTCCCCAAGATGGAAAGATTCTCACAATTAGGCAGAGGAGAGAGAAGTGGCAACGGATACACTGTATATTTACCATCCTTGACTTTTAGACGGTTTCCAGATAGTACTGGTAATAGACAATGTCACCTTGAATCAGAGGAGATACGTTCAGAGTGGAGAAGATGTAAAAGATATACACACAGTGAGACTGTGATAAACCTTGGACAAGGAAATCAGAGGGAGAAGTAAAGATGATTCTGCTCTGGAGCATCATATGCAGGCAGTTCCCACAGGCCACCTCAGGTGGTCAGGAGTGCACAAGGATCTGGGATAAGAAGACGTCTAGGAGCCTACACAAGAGTCTCATGGGCGAAAGCATCCCTCTTAGCAGAAACTAATTCCTATGTGATTAACACAAAAGAAATTTAATAAAAAATGAAAGGGTCTGAATGTTGCCCATATCCCATAGTGGCCCATATTTTCTACTGAGGCCATGATCCGCTATGCCAATCTTGTTCCTTGTCTTGGACCACCATTGATTTTCATTGATGTTTCTTTTCTGAGTTTCCTTGAATATTCTCTTCTTTTGGTCCAGGGAGTTTTCCCAGTGAGTTTTCTCTTTCTCTAATCATCAGGGGTTTTCTCCTCAAAGTAAGGCTATTCATTTAACAGGACTGAACTGCAAAAACTTACCTTTATTCTCCATTTTATGTCCCATCTCTACCCCAACTTCCTACTGTTCTAACCATTTTGAACAGGTATGACATGTACATGGAGATGTTTCTGAGCCGTTGGGCTTCTGGGTCCAGAGTTCAGAAGAGAGGTTAAGAGCTGGGGACTTGTTTTTAAAATGTAATTCTTCACTTTTGATTAACATCATCATTAGAAAGAAATCTCTGACTTTCCTGCATTGACGAAGAGAAAATGAAATGAAAAGTATCATAGTGTTAGCGAAATAGTTTTGTTTATATTGTTAACATTTGTGCTCTGTTCCACTTTGAGCTTCTGGGAGTCCAGTGAGATTAGTTTGCAATAAAAAATAAAGAACTGCAGTTTCAGCAGCAACCATTAGTTCAGCATCTACTTTGTGCCAAGTCATTTATACACGCAGCAATAATGGTGAAGTTCTTTAATCAAATGGACGCTGGAACCAGAATATTTGGGTTTTAAATATCTCAGTTTTTAACTGAGATTTGGACCTATGATTTTAACTATGATCTTCAGTAAGTTACTTAACCTTTGTGTCCATTTTCTTGTCTATAAGATGAAGATAATAACAGCATTTGTCTCTAGACTTTTTCCGTGGATGAAGAAATCCTTCCACTTAAAGCAGTAACAAAAATGTCTTGTACATGGCAAAAACTAAGTAAATGGTAACTGTTACTATTTATATGCATCATGCTAGCTCATCCACACAATTATCCAGCAAGGAAGGGAGGATTTTTGAATTTGTCAGTGAGAAAACTGAGGTTCAGAGATACAAAACAAAACAAAATTTGTCAAATATCTCAGAGTGAGAAAGGGTGGAGTTGCAATATGAATCCTGTTCAGTGATTCTGGTGATCATGTCCTTTCCACTCTGCTGTGATCTTCTGCATTCATCCCCTATGTTTGCAATAAATACAGATGATTGACAGTGACAAATATTTCTTTTTCTCCTGAATACTTACTTTGGGCTAGATATAATTGACTCCCTTCTTATGCAGTGTCTAGTGTACAGGAACTCCATAAGTGGTCGGCAGCTGTAATCATCATCTATTTCACCATGAGCTATTTAGGACTGACCTAAATGGATACAGTTTTCTAAATTTTTAGCAGATCCATATAGCTTACCTTTCAATTGGTAATTGTCTCTCTCTCTCTCTCTCACACACACACACACACACACATACACACACAGGTAAATTCTTTTTTGAATTTATTTTTGGCAGATTTGGTCAATAATAGGAAGGATTTATACTTCATTCTTACTTCCTTATTTTCCATTTACGTTTGATGATAGAGAAATTGGATATGGTAAAATGGTAGGCCACCAAATGCAACAGAATCAGTGAATAAAGGACAAAGAGTTCTGATTTTATTCTTGGTTTTCTATTGGAAAATACCTAAGAAATTATAGTATGAAAGATTCATATATATTGGATATAAAATCAGCTCTTTCAATAACATTGAAGGTTATTTTTTGATGTTTTTAATTTACTTTTTGTGGTATAGAGTTATATGAATTTTAATACATGCATAGGCTTGTGTAAGAACTAATACAATCAGGATACAGAGCAATTTCATCACCCCAAAAAAGCTCTCTCAAAGGTTATGCTTTAAGTGAGTCTTTGGAAAAAATTAAATAAAAAGGTTAAGCTCAGAGATACGGGAGGGATAGGAAAAATGGAAAAAAAAAAGATTAAAAATTTGAAAAAAATCTGAAGACCTGAGTTTTTCTCCTGAGTCTGCTGCTAATCATCTATAATTTTGTAGACATTCTTAGCTTTTTTAAGCCCCCGTTTCTTCATCTTTAAAATGAGATTAGGCTAAATGAGTCCCACTACTCTTCCTTGACTTTGATAAGAATTTTGATTATTTGTTAAATCATGTGAACCCAAACATTTCAGAAATAATTCTTTAGTAACTTAATAAATATATTTCCTCCTTTCTTTTCTTATGATCTACTTCTGAGATGTAGTCTTTTGTTTATATTCACTTCCTAATCTATTAGAAAGCACATAAACTGTATAAAATTACATTTTCTTTAATTCCCTCTAGAATGTCTGATTTGAATTACTGTTTCATCATTGTGATGACATTTTGCCACATTGATACTTAAATGTGATATTTAAATTGATACATTGTAATAATTTTTGGTAGTCCATCTTCAACAAAAGATGAAACCTGAAGAACAAGTGATGTGAGAAACTCGAACTTTCTTTTTTGGACCACTCTTTTTTCTTTTTTAATGTTCAGTTAGCCACTGTATAGTACATCATTAGTTTTTGATATAGTGTTCAATGACTCATTAGTTACGTATAACACCCCAGTGCTCATCACAACACATGCCCTCCTACATGCTGTTCTCTTTAGTGCATTTCCTGGAAGTTGTGTTAATCAACCTTGGCAAGGCAAGGTGAAGGAAAATAGGGCATCCTCCGCCCAAAGTTTTCCACAGGATTTATGTTGCAGCTGGCTATTTTAACCGATGATTTAAATCAGAGTCATTTTCCCTTTCATCTGGGCTGTTTCCTCTGAACTCCAGGAGACACGTACTTGAGATGTAAACGTTCAGTGCCTGGAATAGTGCCAGCTTTTTGTTTATCGCTTCACAGGCTGAATTTTGTGAAATTCGTGACAGAGCATTCCCTCATTATGTTACTGAATTTCATTTTCCCTGATGACTCTTTAGCATCCCCTCTGGGTGTGAGGATCTGGCTGAAATGTGGCTCCCTGCTGTGGACTGCCCACTGGGGCAGGGCCAGTCTTGCTGCAGGGAAGGGAGAGTACACTCTGGGCGGTGAGCAGTGATCCCTGTTTGCAGGTATCAAAGGTGGTACAGATCAACTGTGAATGGGTGAGTTGAAGTGAATGTATGTCAGCTATGTTTATGTCTCCACACCCAGGAAATGAGTAGGATCTATCTCTTTTAGTGTCAGTTTGTCAGTTGAAACAGTGGCTCTAGGCATGGAGCCTTTTGGTAGACTCAAGGAAAGCCACTGAGTGGAATGAATGGTTATGAATTAAGAGTGTAAGTGCTCTTGGCTTGAACATGCTTGAGCCAGGTAAGAGCCTACTTTGGCCATCACCACTGAGTTTAAGCATGAGTTTCTCTTAACCAAGAATATTTCTATAGCATGAGGCAATGCAGTGGGAGACTGGCTAATTTAGATAAACGTACCCTTGATATTTTTGTATTCAACCTTGGAGGACTCTGCCATTTGCAAGTATCCCTAATGGGATCATGACATATGATTTTTTTGTATTTTATTATGTTATGTTAATCACCATACATTACATCATTAATTTTTGATGTAGTGTTCCATGATTCATTGTTTGCGTATAACACCCAGTGCTCCATGCAGAACGTGCCCTCTTTAATACCCATCACCAGGCTAACCCATCCCCCACCCCCCTCCCCTCTAGAACCCTCAGTTTGTTTCTCAGAGTCCATAGTCTCTCATAGTTCATCTCCCCCTCCGATTTCCCCCCCTTCATTTTTCCCTTCTTACTATATGATTTTTAAAATGTAATTTAAGGTATGGATTTGAGTAATATGCACTGTGAGACTGATATGTGGGACTAAGTCATTAACTGATGAGTGAATCTAGACATCTGTCAGCCTCTATATATTGATACTTTTTGCATTCTCCATTTGTTACTGTATAGCTTTTTATGTAGTGATTTTTAAATTTTTTTTTTTTAAGATTTTATTTATTTGCGAGAGAGAGAATGAGAGACAGAGAGCATGAGAGGGAGGAGGGTCAGAGGGAGAAGCAAACTCCCTGCTGAGCAGGGAGCCTGATGTGGGACTCGATCCTGGGACTCCAGGATCATGACCTGAGCCGAAGGCAGTCGCTTAACCAACTGAGCCACCCAGGCGCCCCTTATGTAGTGATTTAAACATTTTTCTTTGTATTTTGTGATGGACAAATACTCTGGACAGAAATTATATTTGTGAAAAACTCAGGGGTCTTTATAAAGATGTATGTTTTGTAAACTTTACCAAGGATGTATAGCTATAGATTCCCCCAAATACTAAGAATCTACTGTTGTGTTATTAGTATATGTCTGATGGTAACCCATTAGCCTCTATTAATTCAAAGTAAAGATGACCTTTGTAGTAGCATGTGACAGTCATTTAACCCTGTAATCTTGAAACTATTTTACTGTACATAATATCAGAGAAAAAGAACATGCATATATTATATGTATATTAATTTGCACATTAAAATGCAGTACTAACAAATCTATGTCTCAATTAAGCTTAGGTTCAGGGGCATCCAATAGAACAATGATTTAAAACAAAGAGTAGTGTCTTCAACTAGATGAAATTTAACTTTTCTTCCGTGTGAAATCTGAAGGTTGACAGTCAAAGACTCTTTGGTAGTTCCATGAGATCATCATGTAAAAAGCTCTTTTGCCTCATGGTACAAAGTCGCTGCTGGATCTGTACTCATTATATATTCATATTTTAAGCAGCTGCACTATGATTGTATCACAGTGGCCAAAACTTAGCTGCAAGGAGAATCAGGAAATGACAACCTTTATTCTAAGTGACAACAAATCAAGCTAAACTTAGGGTTTCATTACTAAGTGGGAAAGGGAGAATGGATATTGCAGTAGGCAATTAATTTCAACACAGTGTATGTGAAATGTTTATAAAGCTTAATTTCTCTTAGTTTTTTAGGACAAACACTAAATAAATAATAAATAAAGTAGAAGTTTTAATGTTTTCTTTCTGTATACAAATGGATCATTTTATGTACCTACTTGGCTGTGCCCCCCACCCCCCCACATTGGAGGCAGAAGCAAGAAGGATGGAGTCTGCTTTCCAATTCAATTTATGAGAGAAGCACAACTGGAAAATACCTTTCTCCTCCACCTGTCCTCCTGAAGATGATTAGCTGGGCAGAACTGTTGGCTGCACCTATGTGTCCTATACAGTGGGCTGAAGAAACCAGTCCTTCAAGTGGGACCTGCCAGAGAACTTATGAATTAGGGTTTCAGCATCAAGATCCTAATAAATTTAAGAATTGGTGACCTGAATCATATGCATTGAAGTGCCGCTTTTTAGTCACAAAGTGTTCATATATTTTTTTCTCATTTGATCCTCAAAAATATCCTCAAGATAGTTTAAAAAGTATGAGACTAATACAGAATCAAGTAATTTCAAAGTTGGTGATCACATGTTCTAAACTTTTAAGGCCCTGAGAAATAAAGCAGTTTTCCCAATGCCACACAACTAGTTAAGAATATAGCTGCAGACACACACCTTCTGACTCCTGGGAAATATTCTTTCCAAAAACTTGTTTGTATTTACCCAGAGATATCAACTGCAAGTGAGAGAAGCATTTACTGTTAAAATAAATGTCATTTTATCTTGACTATTATTTACTTAACCTCTACTTTCAGTAAATGCATAATCCTAACAGTGTTGAGTATATTAAAATTACACTGTCTAGTGGAGTAGCTACTAGCTACATGTGGCTATTTAAATTAACTAAAATGGAAAATCTAGTTCCTCAGTCCCACTAGCCACACACAGGTGCTCAGTAGCCAGATATGGCTAGTGATTTCTGTCTCTGACAGTGCAAATTATACAGCATTTCCATCATCATAGACAGTCTAGTTCTATTGGACAGTGCTACGCTAGAAGGCTATTCTATTCATTACTTCTTGGTGAGTTATGATTATATCCTTGTTTCAGCTGGTGCATGGGAGTGTCAGGGACAGTGAACAAACAAACTAGCAGTAATAAAAGGGCTAAGAACATAGTTGACTCTTTAAGAAATATTTTTTTCCTATTCAAGAGAAAATAAGTATGTGTGAAATTAGGATAGTAAGTGCCACTAAGCAGATAAATGATTTTTAGGAAGTCATCAGCACAATGGGTATTTATTTATAGAAGGTAATCTAGATAAGCTTTTTAGGGAAAGCATTTTAGATCGTAATTTTTATCAGCAGTAAAGCCATTTGGAGACAGTGTTTGTTTCAGATCCCTATCAGTGAAGTTTTATTTATTTATTTATATTTGTATTTAAAATTTTATTTATTTACTTTAGAGAAAGAGAATGCATGGGGAAAAGCAGAGACAGAGGGACAAACAGACTCTGCATTGAGAGCAGAGCCTGACATGGGACTCCATCCCATGATCCTGAGATCATGACCTGAGCTGAAATCAAGAGTTGGATGCTTAACCGACTGAGCCACCCAGGCGCCCCATGAAGTTTTAAATACTTTGAGTTAATATGATATCCAACAGTGTGAAGCTGAGCATAATACTCTTTCAGAAAAGGGGGAAAGAGAATTACCTAGAGAGAAAAAGGAGAGAAAGCTGTGTCAGTCATTTAGAATCAAAACACATATTTACTTATGTACACATGATCACATATTCATAGGCCTTTGTTCTGATTGAACTGAAACATTCAAATTCATTTTTATGACTTTTGCATGGCATTTGACAGGACCTGGATGGTGAATTAAATTAGCCTCTCACCAGTTATTAGGCGGCCTCTGGGATCTTTGACCCTCCCACACAGCCTCATGGCCTTAAGGTGAATTACATACACTGACACACTGGAAAATTGTTGGGGACTTTGAGGAGGGAATCTAATTGTAGAGGCAAACCACAGAAAAACAATGGAGGGATAAAGTAGTAAGTATATATGAATTCAAAGGAAGAAAATCTCAATACAGAGGGATAAGAAAAAAAGACATTTCACAAAGCAAGATTTGAACTTCTTCCGAAGCATAAATGGGATTTTGAACGGGAAAAAGAGAAGTAGGATCTTCTGAATCAGTGATGAAGAGTCCTGAAGATGTATGTGAATGTGCCTGCATTTTGGCAAGAGTGGTGGCTGGGAATGACCATGGGAAGGGAAGGCCTGGTGGGAACGAGAATGTATGTTTGGTTGGTGATAACAGCATTGACTAGAGAAGTGGGACACAGCAAGGATACCGAGGAGCTTGAAAGCAAGGTATTGGCTATGGACATTGCTATCAAACACAGCTTTGTTGACTTTTGGTTGAAGAAGGGAGTGACCAAACTGGTCTTTAGGGCTGGAGGGTGTTGTTCAAGGTGGATCAGATGGAGAGAGACGTAGAGACCAGAGGCTACTGCTATAACCTAGGAAATCAACTAGTTTTTATTGAGCAAGTGCTATCTTCCAGGCCTTATTCCAGACCCTGGGGATAGAATAGAGACAAGCCAGAAACTGATTTTAAGAGCAATTGGGTGGAAGATTAGTTTATTAAGAAAGGAAAGAATTGTTAGAAGGTGCAGGAGGCTTATAAATCCTTCATATTTGAGACTGCTGACAAAAAAAAAAGAAATTCTTTTTGTTTTTAGTCCATTTATATTATCATATTTGTTTCTAATCCCTCTTCTCTCCAAACTCATTATAATAATGAAGGTGTGGCATTTCCATGTAGTGAGAGAGGAATAACTGCCCTTTTATTGGCTTTTGCCTTATGGGGGGAGATCAACAAAGGGAAGAAGTCCTGGTAGTTCTGGCTAGAAACTCCAAAAGGAAATCTCTACCTTTATTTTTAGGAAATCTGATGGCAAGTGCAGCCATCACTGTGGCTGTTTATAAGAAGTGATTCATTCACCAAACAACAGCAACCCTGCCCCTCCCCCCACAACAACAACAACAACAACAACAACAACAAAACCTTTTTAGATGCTTACCTTATGTCCTGAATGTACAGCAGTAAATAGTCAGATGGTAGAAAGTATCTGGTGGGGATTGCCTGGGGAACATATAAAATTGATTGTGAAATGTTTAAGAACTGACATTAGCCTCATCTACGCTCTAATTCCGGTAAATGGTGGCATCACTGATTTACATAGGTCTCCATGTGTAAAAGCATGGAATCTGCAGGGCAGGTAGAAAAGCCCTTTTTAGAAATCAGAACCCTCTTAAATTGGACATTAGGATACATACAAATAAACAGGAAATCCCACATGTGCTGGTATGAGATCATCCTTGAATTGGAGTCCCTATCCTTCCAGTTACTCTCTGGGGACACCAGAGCAAGGAATTTCATTCTATCCTGTGTCACCTACAGGAGATGTTGGGAGGGTTGAATGACACGATACAATCCCACTAGCTCTATACTTGGCCCATCATAATAGAGGCTTTTAATGAATGAACAGTGGTTTTGGAGCCCAGGCAGGAAAAATATTGCTAGTTTGAGGGTAATTGAGGTGATATTAACCTTGAAGGCCAGAACAAAAAGCACAAAATAATGCCCTTTAATTTGTGTAGTTGTGAAACCTGTAGAGAGATGAGAAGGGTCCCTGACTTCGTACAGACTGAGTCCCTATGTTTTGGGTTTCCACTTGATACCAAAGAGCTGACAATGGCAAGTTTGCTGCCTTAGCTGGTATCAGAAAGACCATTTGCTAAGAATTATGGTGGCTTTAAAACCTCCACAGTCTTTAAAACTTGATACCTTGGATAAATCTCAAATAGCTTTATTGTAGTTATTAAACTACAAATGTCTAAAGAAATGTGGAGAGAAAATAATTTATTTAAATTTTTGTTATCATTATCCTTTGTTGTATAACAAATCAACCCAAAAGGCTTAAACAAACAAACATGATTCATTATTTCTAACAATTCTGGGTTTGTCTGGATGGTATTTCTGTTGTTTTTTCCTGAGCTCAGTCATTCAGGGGGTGGGTGAGCTGGGGCTGGCCTCTGCTGGTGTGGATTGGCCAAGCTGCTGAGGATTCCACCCTGAGTTTCTTTGCTTGAAGTGGTCTCGGGGCACAATCCCAAGAGGGCAAAGGAGGAAGATGTGAAGTCTCTGGAGGCCTGGGCCCCAGACCATGATGTTCTTATTGGTCAAGGCAAGTCACAAGACCAGTTCGAACTCAGAGGGAGGGAAAATAAACTTTACCTCTTAATGGAATAAGTAGCAAAATCAAATGGCCAATGAGCATGGGAATAATTATTGCAGCCATTTCTGAAAAAAAGAGAGAGAGAGAGAGAGAGAAATCTACCTCAGCATTTCATAAGAAGTCAGGTGGATTTACAATAAGGGAAGTTATGCTAGGTGACCAATATAGGGCAACCTGCTGATGTGAGGAGTGGAAGCAAAGAACTCCTTCAAATGACTGCCTAAACACTTGTACATTGCTAAGTTGATTATTTACCATGGATGGCTATATGTTTAGGTTTGTTCAGGCCAGCTTTGCTTATGTTTGCTGGCCCAGAGTAAAAATAAATATAACTTTCTCTTTTCCTCTCAAATTATGTAACTTTGGTTAACAGATTTTACATTCACATTAAGTATAGTTTGACTATATACATTTTCTACCTGGAGATTCCATTGTGCTATGGTAAAAATCATGTTGACTAACCTCTGACATTTCCGCACCACAGCGGATCCTTTGGAGGAGGAGTGTATCTGGAGAAGGGAAATTAGAAAAAGTTCACATGCAGGAACTTCTGTCACTGATATATTAGTTTGTAGCTGTGGCAACTATTAGTTAGAAAGTGCCTGAGTGAGACTGTTTGTTGGAGCTGTCCAAGGGCTAACTTCATTAGAGAGCAAGAATTGCAAAGTAGGCAGAGAGAGAAGAAATACCACCAAGAGAGCAAATACTCAATTTCCATCTCCTTATCACTAAAAAATTAGGTAATGTGCCAAACCTCACATACTTCAACTTAGAAAGTAATTTCAATTAATTATTGCAAAAAGACCTAAATAAGCATTTCACTTAAAGGAAAATATAAATAAAGCAAAATAATGACAACAACAAAAACATGGGAAACTCATTGTAGTAATATTCATAGAAGTAAAAATGAAGCCATCTTGAGAATAGTATTTTATGCAATTAATGCTCCTCTTTTTTGCCTGCCAGAACCTTAATATCTAAATGTTTGATTTATCATATGTATTTGCCTAATGAGAGGCAATAGTGAAATTCACAGTTCTGAAGTCAGATTGCCTGGATTCAAATCAAGTTTGCTTTCTCTTAGTCATGTAACTTTGGGCAAATTACTTCTCTGTGTCTCAGTTTTCTCATCTGAATAAATGGGGTTGATAATAATAATAATAGTTTCTAATTTTAGTAGTATCTACATTATCTTACGTTTATGAGACAAATGAATTAATAGAAATAAAGCACTTTTAAGAGTAAGAGTATAAAACAATACAAAATAAACATTTGAAAATATTGGCTATTATTTAATTATTGCTGTTGGCATTGGACATTGATACAAACCTTTTACAGTGCTAAATGACAACATATATCAAACACTATAGAAATGTTCCTCACTTTGTCCCAGTAAACACACTTCTAAAACTTTACTTCATGAAATAATCCAACAGAAGGAAAAAGATCTATAGTAAGGAATGACTAGTGCAGTGTTATTTTCTTGTCATGGCGAACACTTTATTTGCTTTATTTCCCAACTTTGTTTACAATGCTTGACGCACATGGAATTGTTAATATTTTTCTCCTTGTGTTACAGCTTGGAACTGGGATTCAGATTCTGATTGGTGAAATCCTAGATGCATGCCAATCAATGACTAGTTAAATTTATGATTATAGTATATCCATAAAGCAGATACTATGCAGTAGTTTTTAAAGAGAATGAGGAAAAACAAAAGATCTTGGTTTCTAATACCATTCTTCAATAAAAAGAACCAAGGCTCCTTGGAGAAATGGTTGAGTCTAGGGATGGGAGAGTGAATGCACAAAATGGTCTTGGAATGTCTTCCAGTGCCAGGAGCTAAGAAATGCCAACAACAACAAACCACAACAACACCCTGAAACATGCACACACAATGCTGAGGATATGTCAGAGGGACACAGGAGCCAACTGAAAGAATTCTCAATGAATAACAAAATAAAGTAATATTGGGTTGAAACTCAAAGTATAATTACTCATACATCCATACAGCTATAAATGATTAAATAAAAAAGAAAATAGGGGAGAATAGATAAATCTCCCATGTAGAAGAATTGCAAATAATTTATGCAGATACTCTGCCTTTGAAGTGGACCATAATTCCCGCTCCTTAAGTATGGTCTGCACATAGTGATTTCCTTCCAAAAACTACAACATGGAAAGGGGGAAAGAAGAGTAACCTTACAGTAAAGAAACCTGCCTAAATGTGCCTTATCTAGGTGATCAAGGTTAACATCAAGAGTAATAAGTCATACTGATAATATGTACCCTTGATGTGATGTGATGAAAATGACACTTCACCTCCATGGACTTCCTCCCCAAATCCCCATCTAAGCATGAGAAAAACATCAGACAAATCCCAACTGAATAACATTTGTTAGAATAGCTGACCAGTCTTTCCCCAAACTAGTTATCAAAAACTGGGAAAGTCTGAGAAAGTGTCATAGGCAAGAGGAGATATGATGCCTAAATGCAATAAGGTATACTGGAATAGAAGAAGGATAGTAGGTGAAAACTAAGGAAGTCTGATAGATAATAATAATTAATATTGGTTCATTAATGATAACAGTTGTACGTACCAAGATAAGGTGTTAATAATAGTGGAAACAGGATGGGATATATGGGAACTCTCTTTACTATCTTAGCAATTTGTCTGTATATCTAAGACTGTTTAAAAATAGTTTATTTTAAAAACATTTTTTTATAAACAAAACAAGACTTACTCTTTTTCTCTTCATCTGTTCTCCCTATCAGAAAAGGAGAGTAAAGAGCATATAGAACAAGGAGGGCAAAAGACAGAATACACCATAGTTTTTCAGGCTGAGATAACAGCTAGAGTTGTGGGATAAAGAGAGGCATTCAACTGACCAAGAGATTAAGTGTTAATTTTGACTGAAATGTTTACTATCTAATGATACAACTGTTAATACCTGAAAAGAATCAGAAAAGACTTTGAGACCTTTCTGAAGTATTCAAGGGAAGGGTGGGTTTGAAAGCTACTTTGAGAAACAAATAATATTGTTTCTTGATTTCTCATCACAAATCCAGTTACTTCAATAAACTTGTTAAGTGGAATATTTGTTGGAAAGATGAGTGCATCCACACACAAACAGGTATTTCAGTTGGTTGAGTGGAGTCTCATGTGCTGTTTGTATATCCTTCTCCCCCTTACAATTATCTCCAGAATTTGTTGGCATTCATGTATTTACTCAGGGCTTTGTGTCTAGAAATTGGAAAACCTCGACAGGGGTTTTGTTTGAGGTGAGGAATGAGAGGAGACAGATGATTGGAAGAAATGACAAGACATCTCTTCTGTATTGGGTTCCTTGGATTGCGTGGTCCCCAATGGAACAAGAGGGAATACTCAAAATAAAGACTCTTTTCGGGAGCCTGGGATTCTAGGAGAGAGGTGAGGCATTCTAGCTAGTGGGGTTGTTCATGGCCCTGGTGTAAAGCATATCACAGAGTTGGGAAGAAGACTGTGTTCTGCTTCAGCAAAAACTGCTTCAGCTGACTTGGCAGAGAACAAAAGTGTTCTCACAACTGTTTGATTCTGCAAGGTGGTGGTAAGGCTCCCTTCTAGCAGAATTTGGGCCGCAGGAGTGGTAAGTGGGAGCAGGAGAGGAGAGGTAGAATGTCTGCAGTTGATAAAATCCTTTTTCTAGACTCTCAAAAAATGATTGATACAATCTTTGAGAGGGGTGGATTTTTTTGCTTAGGCAGGTAGAGTCTCAGAATCATTGTAATTTTGGCCTAAAAATAAATATGACCCCATTCAGAGAAAAAGACATTGGCAAAGCTTCCTAAAAATACACATATATCCAATTTGATCCTTGGAGGTGAGAGATGCAATATTTTTCTTATATCTGTTTTTCAGATAAAGAAAATGAGGCCTAGATAAATTCAGATTAAGGTCACACAGCTAGCAAACTGGTAAAAGTGAGACTCAATTGTAGTAATTTATTTTTTGCATCATATATGTATAACCCAATATATATGGTAATTAATCTCCAGTTAGGAGAAATCATATATTGAACATCAATAGCAAAATGTATAGTAAACAAACTGCCAAGCTCTTAGTGTGTTATGACAGACTATTATTCATTTTGGTTTTATGGGGAACTAATGAGAAAAGTTGATTATTTTTTCCTGATTTTTGCTTAGTAGTGACAGATCAACAAGTATAAAGAATATTGAGGGCGCCTGGGTGGCTCAGTCGGTTAAGCGACTGCCTTCGGCTCAGGTCGTGATCCTGGAGTCCCAGGATCGAGTCCCGCATCGGGCTCCCTGCTCGGCGGGGAGCCTGCTTCTCCCTCTGACCCTCCTCCCTCTCATGCTCTCATTCTCGCTCTCAAATAAATAAAATCTTTAAAAAAAAAAAAAAGAATATTGAGTAGGGAGCTGTAGCATGCCTCCTGCAAGTGGACTGGCCCGTCTTATAGAGAGCTCTTTTTTAAATTCACCTTGCCATCAAAAGGCTTTTGCAAAAGAACTTTTCTCTTTGGTTAGACCATATTTTTTATGGATTGATTATGCTACTATTAATAACTAGCACTTTTCCCTTTATGAGTCATTGAATTCTTTTTGGAACATCTCTACTTCCAGGTGACATAATTTCAATTTGCATTTTCCCTAGCTTCTCCCCCACACACATAGCAAAATATTGTTTGAGCATATTACTTAGCTTCACAGACCTCTAGTTACCTGGGTTTCTTTCCACCCACTTGAACAAACCTAAGTAAAGCGATTGGAAGTGCATGTGCTTCTTTCTCTTCTCATATGTTTTTGTAGTTTCACTTGATAGCGCTAATAAATGTGGAGTAAAAATTCTAAGTCCAGTCTTAGGCCTTTAAAAACTAACTTATGATTTTGTACCATCTGCTTTTTCCATCCTATAGCCACCCATGAGTAGATTTATTTTCTTAACCATTAGATGATTATGTTTTCATCAGATCAGGGAAATGATTGGAGAAGGTGTTCAAGACCACCATGGCCTTACAGTAAGAGCAAATTGGCAGCAGCAGGTGTAATGTGTTTGGGAAGAGAATCAGCATGTACAGCATGTGCATGCCAAATTGCTGGATAATACAACAGTTGCTGGTTCCCACAATGCACAGTTGTAGTGTATCTTTTTATTTTTTTAAGGAGCCCTTTTCCTTGGCATGATTAATATTCTTTCATTTCAACACAATTGCAGAAGATGGTGAGCCTCTCATGCCAGCCATTATTTCTTAGTAGCATCCACTGCATTATCCCCAGTCCCAGTAGATTCAAGATCAGCTGGAATGGGAGTCATAATTGTTGCAAGACTCGGATAATCTCATACAAAGAACAATATGCCTACACTGATGCCCAATTTAGAATAATAGTAGTAGTCTCTTTGCCATCAGGTAATCTGAAGAAAGATTAATTATTGGAAATAATTGTTATGGAAAGAATATAACTCCTGTCTATTTCGTTCTAACCTAAATTTCACGGAGAATTGTTTTCTGCTGACCTTGATGATTTTAAAGATAGCACAGTGATCAGTAACCTGTTAATCTGACAGTAACTTGGGTACTCTGTTTTCTTGCCTTTGACTTCCAATCAGACTTGGGAGGCTGGATCTGAAAGCTGTCTGCTACATAGAAATACTTGAATGCCTTCCTTTGTGCGGTACAAAACTTGGAGAAAAACTCCCTAAAGCTTTTAGAGGAATATAAAATATGTCCTTATTTTTGTCCTCCCAGATTTCATATCCTTTCTTCAAAGAGTAAACAAAAGTATCTTTCTAAACCTGACAGATTTTCCTCAGCTCTCTTTTCTTTGGTCCTGTTCTTTATACTCAAAATAATGACAAGGCATGCCACTTTCTGCCCCTTCTAGCCCATATTCTACACTATTTCAGACATATTTCTTCCAGAAATCTCACAGTGATGAAGTGAGAGAAAAGAGTCCTGAATTACTCTTTGCTCTAAGGATGAATCCTATACGTGTTGTACAATTAGGAACTGTCCTGAACTTGGGCCAGATGCTATCTAATAATATAAAGTTCCATCTGTCAATGAATGTATCAGGCCTGCTGAACTATGAAACGGCACCATCTAATCTGCCCCAGAAGCTGAAATTGTGTGAGAGGTAGATTAAGTGATTTTGACCCAATTTATTTAATGTATCTCTCTCTGGTTTAACTTTATCCCACAGGATGGTACAGATCCTGTCTTTTCTAAGCCCACCAAATATTTCAGGCATTTTGTTTTTGAGGGGGAAAAAAAACTAAAGAGAGAAGATTGGATATTCAATACATATATTTGTCTTCTTTTAATATTTGGACACAAAAATGGACCAAATAAATACATTCTTGTAACCTGCACTGGTTATTTTTTTCTTGGCAGAATCAACACCTGGATTTTAACCACAGTTATCCATGTGGTCTTTAAGTCTCTGTCTTCCCCAATTAACTATATCTCTCAATTAGAGATCCTTAATCAAGAAAACTTTCTAACCATTAGATTATCTTCAGATGCAGGTTTAACATAGGAAGTAACAGAGAGAAAATAGTATGTTGGGCTTGTTTCAGGTTAAGATAGGTAATATTTGTTGCACCCAGATTGTATGCCTGATACCAAGTGCTGTGTTGTTTAACTCATATAGTCTTTGCAATAACATGCAAATGTAATAACCCCTTGATGCTTTTGAAATTGGAAAGTTGAATCTAGGTTAACACAGCTAGTAGGTGGCAGAGATGGGGTTGGAACCCAAACGTATCATCCACATCCAGGCTTTTCATGGGGCCTGCTTTCTTGACTAGGTGCTTGTATGTGTCAGCGACTAGACTGATCAGCAAGAGCTGGATTCTTCATTCCATGCCCCTGTCACTTTCTGTACTTTACCTTAGGTTCTCAAACACAAAGTCTGTTTTGCCTTGAGGGTCTTTGCATTTGCTGGTGTCTGGTTTGGAATCACCCTTCCTTCACTCTTTACATTATTGGTTCTTTATTATCCTTAGGGCCTCAAGTGAGATGTCTTTACTTCTGGGAGGCCATCCCTCACCACCCAATACGAAGTAGGTTTCTCCTTCCCTAATTGACTGGTATTCACATTTTACCAGCATTCACATTCACAGCTCCTTCCTACCATGTATCGCTTTCCACAGTTCATGTTGCATATGTGGTATGTGTTTATCTGCTTGCTTAATTAATGTCTGCATCCTCTCCCTTCATATTCCCCACTTAAGTGATGGCTCCATGAATGCAGACACCATGTAGCTTTGTTTTAGGGACCCAATAAATTGTTAGATTGTTAGATGAATTAAGGCACATGTTCAATACAATGTCTAACATAGCAGATTTAGTGAAATTGCAGTTATTGTTTGTGTGTGTTTGTCTTTTTGGTAGGGATAGATCACAAAACCAAGGCATGTCTACTTTTCAGTCATAGGAGTCCACAGTCACAGATTCCCTGAGAACTTAAAGTTAAGAGGAACATAATTTCTTTCTGAGAGCTAAAGTTTCACATGAAAATGTAATGGATTGCAGTCAGAGTGGGTAAATCACTTCAAAGAAGTTGTAGACAAGTGAGACCTAATTGTAGGCTGAGTGATGTTGCAACATTTCTAGAAGACAAGGTCTGTTATTGGCTGAATTATGCACAATTCATATGTTGAAACTCTCACCATCAGAATGTGCCTATGTTTGGAGATAGGGCCTTAAAGAAGTGACTAAGTTAAAATGAGGCAGTTAGGATGGACCCCAATCCAATCTAATTGGTATCTTTGTAAGAAGAGGAAATTTGGACACAGAAAGACATGGGGAGTGCATGTGCAAAAAGGAAAGAACATGTGAGGAGACAGGGAGAAGGCCGTCTGTAAGCCAAGGAGAAAGGTGTTAGGAGAAACCAAATTTCCCAATGCCTTAATATTGGACTTCTAGACTCCAGAACTGTGAGAAAATAAATTTCTCTTGTTTAAATCTTCCAGTCCATGGTATTTTGTTAGGTAGCCGTAGGAAACTCACTCAGCATCTAAGAATCAGAAGAAAGTTGGACATTCAATGACAAAGAGATAAGATAGTCACACAGGAAAACATTGTCATTTCCTGTTTAAGTATTGCTCAAGGAAGAAGCTCATGGATTTTGCATATTCTCATCATGCTGGAAAGACTTTCTGTGATGGAGATGAGGTGGATTTATCAGTCTGTCTTGACCTGATGCCATCACAAATTCTCATATTATTCACAAAACAAATGTTATTATGTGATATAACAAATAGACTTTTTAAGCCTTTTCCCCCCTAGTTTTATTGAGAAGTAATTGACATATCTAATTGTATAAGTTTCAGGTATGCAGCATGAAAGTTTGATTTACATATGTTGTGAAATGATTCCTATAATAGGTTTAGTTAACATACATCATATCATATAGATACAATAAAAAGAAAAGAACAAAAATTCTCTTTGTGATGAAAACATAAGGTATGCTCTCTTACAACTTTCTTATATATCATACACCAGTGTTAACTATAGTCATCATGTTACACAGGCATACCTTGGAGATACTCCAAGTTCTCTTCCAGACCACCACATTAAAATGAATATCACAATAAAGTGAACCAAATAAATTTTTTTGTTTCCTGGCGCATATAAAAGTTATGTTTACACTATACCGTACTCTATTAAATGTGCAATAGCATTATGTCTAAAAAAAAAAGAATGTATATACCTTAATTAAAAAATACTTTGTTGAGGCGCCTGGGTCGATCAGTTGGTTAAGTGTCCCACTCATGATTTTGGCTCAGGTCATGATCTCAGGTGTTGTGAAATTGAGCCCTGCATCGGGTTCTGCACTCAGGGGGAGTCTGCCTGAGATTCTCTCCCTCTCCCTTTCCCACTGCCCCTCCCCCTGCTTGTGCTCTCTTTGTCTCTCTAAAATAAATAAATGTTTAAAAAATACTTTGTTACTAAAACTGCCAACCATCATCTGAGCTTTCAGTGAGTCATAATCTTTTTGCTGGTGGATGGTCTTGCCTCGAGATGGCTGCTGACTGATCAGGGTGGTGGTCGCTGAAGCTTGTAGGGGCTGTGGCAATTTCTTAAAGTAAGACAGCACTCAAGTTTGCACATTGATTGCTTTTGTGGAAGAATTCTCTGTAGTATATAATGCTGTTTGATAAGACTTACCCACAGTAGAATTTCCTTCAAAGTTGAAATCAATCTCTCAAACCCTGTTGCTGCTTTATCCATGAAGTTTATATAACAATATTCTACATCTTTTGTCATTTCAACAGTCTTCACAGCATCTTCACCAGAAGTAGATTCTATCTAAAGAAACTACTTTCTTTGTTCATCCAAGTTTTAGCATAAGATTTCAGCAATTCAGTCAAATCTCTAGGCTCTACTTATAATTCTAGTTCTCTCACTATTTCCACACATCTGCAGTTACTTCCTCCACCAAAGCCTTGAATCCCTTGAAGTCATCCATGAGGGTTAGAATCAATTTCTTCCAAACTGCTACTAATGTTGTTATTCTGACCTCTTTCCATTAATTGCAAATGTTCTTAATGGCATCTAGAATGGTGAATCCTTTCCCAAAGGTTTTCAACTGACTCTTCCCAGATCCATCAGAAGAATCACTATCTATGCTAGCTATAGCCTCATGAAATGTATTTCCTAAATAGTAAGACTTGAAAGTTAAAGTGACTCCTTGACCCATGGGCTACAGAATGGGTGTTGTGTTAATAGCCATGAAAACAACACTCATCTCATTGTACATCTTTATCAGAGCTTTTGGGTGGCCAGGTGCATTGTCAATAAGCAATAATATTTTGAAAGAAATATTTTTTTTCTGAGCAGTAGGTCTCAACAGTGGGCTTAAAACATTTAATAAAACATATTATAAACATATGCACTGTCACCCAGGCTTTGCTATTCCATTTGTAGAGCATAGGCAGAGTCGATTTAGCATAATTCTGAAGGACCCTAGAATTTTCAGAGTGGTAAATGAGTACTGGCTTCAGGTTAAAGTCACCTGCTTTATTAGCCCCTAACATGATAGTCAGCCTGTCCTTTGAAGATTTCAAGCTAGACACTGACTTCTCCTTTCCAGTTAGGAAAGTTCTGGATGGCATCTTCTGTCAGTACAAGTCTGTTTCATCTACATTGAAAATCTATTTAATGTAGCCACCTTCATGAATTATCTTAGTTGGATCTTCTGGATGACTTGCTGTAGCTTCTGTATCAGCGCTTTCTGCTTCACCTTGCATTTTGATGTTTTGGAGATGGCTTCTTTCCTTAAGCCTCATGACCCAACCTCTGCCAGCTTCCAACTTTTCTTCTGCAGCTTCCTCACCCCTCTCAGTCTTCATAGAATTGAAAAGAGTTAGGGCCTTGCTCTGGATTAGATTTTTGCTTAAGAGAGTGTTGTGGCTGGTTTGATCTTCTGTCCAGACCACTCAGACTTTCTCCGTATCAGCAATGAGTCTGGTTTCACTTTCTTATCATTCATATGTTCACTGCAGTAGCACTTTGCATTGCATTCACAATGTGGCTGTTTGGTGCAAAGAGGCCTAGCTTCCAGCTTTGTCTCAGTTTTTGACATGCCTTCTTCACTAAGCTTAATCATTTCTAGCTTTTTATTTAAAGGGTGAGAGGTATGTGACTCAGTTGAACAGTTAGAGGTCATTATAGGGTTATTAATTGGTTTAATGTTAATATTGTTGTGTCTCAGGGAATTGGGAGGCCTGAGAAGAGGGAAAGAGACAGGGAAACTGCTGGTCAGTGGAACAGTCAAAGCACACACAACATTTATTGGTTAATATCTCCATTTTATATGGGCATAGGTCATAGTGCACCAAAACAATTACAGCAGTAACTTCAAAGATCACAGATCACAGATCACCATAACAAATATAATAATAATGGAAAAGTTTGAAATATTGTGAGAATTACCAAAATGTTACAAGAGAGAAAGTGAGCAAATACTGTTGGGGAAAAAATGGTGTCAATAGATTTGTTCCATGCAGGATTGCTACAAATCTTCAATTTGTAAAAAGTGCAATGATCTAGGAAGCTCAATAAAGCACAGACAAAGCACAATAAAATGAGATGTGCCTGTATGACACCTTTTTAATCCATTTATCTATCAGTGGATGCTTAGGTTGTTTCCATGTCTTGGTTATTGTAAATAATACTGCTATGAACATGGGGTGCAGATATCTTTTTGAGCTAGTATCTTGTTTCTTCTGAATATATTCCTAGAAGAGGTATTGTTGGATCAAATGGTAGTTTTATTTTTAATTTTTAAGAACCCTCCATACTGTTTCCCATAGTAGCTGTATCAATCTCACCATCAGTGCACAAGTGTTCTTTTTCTTCACATCCATGCCAGGATTTGTTATCTCTTATCTTTTGGATGATGGCCATTCTAACAGGTATGATGTGATACTTCACTGTATTTTTACTTTGCATTTACCTAATGCCAAGTGATGTTGAGCCTCTTTTTATTTACCTGTTGACCATTTGTGTATTTTCTTTAGAAAAATGTCTGTTCAGGTCCTTTGCCTATTTTTAATCGGATTATTTAGGGGTTTGTTTGTTTGTTTGTTGCCATTGAGTTGTATGAGTTCTCTATATACTCTGGATATTAACCCCTTATCAGATATATTGTTTTCAAATATTTCTTCTCAGTCTATAGGTTGTCTTTTCACTTTGTTAATTGTTTCTTTTGCTGTGCAGAAGCCTTTTAGTTTGATATAATCCCTCTTGTTTATATTTGATTTTGTTGCTTGTGCTTTAGGTGTGATTTCTAAAAAAATCATTACAAAGATCCATATCAAAGACCTTTCTTTCTGTGCTCGCTTCGGCAGCACATATAATAAAAACAAAGAGCTTTCTTTCTATGTTTTTTTCTAGGAATTTCATGTCTTACATTTAAGTCTTTAATCCATTTTTAGTTAATTTTTGTGAGTGGTATAAGATAGGGATTAAGTTTTGCTTTTTTACATGTGACTATCCAGTTTACTCAGAAAAAAAAATGGATAAGAAAAAAGAAGAGAATGTATTTTCCTCATTGAGTATTCTTGGATCTCTTGTCAAATATTAGTTGATTGTTTATGCTTGGGTTTATTTCTGGGCTCTTGATCCTGTTCCACTGGTTTGTCTGTTTTTATGTCTATACCATGCTCTTTTAACTTTAACTTCTATGGCTTTTTAGTGTAGCTTTAAATCAGGAAATGTGATGCCTTCTGCTTTGTTCTTCTTTCTCAGGATTTCTTTCAGGGTCTTTTGTGGTTCCATTAAAATTTTAGGAATTTTTTTTCTACTTTGGTAAAAAAGTGCCATTGGAATCTTACAGAGATTACATTGAATCTATAGATGGCTTTTGGTAGTATTGAAATTGTAACAATAGTAACTCTTCTAATCATTAAACAGGATACATTTCTACTTATTGGTCTTCTTCAATTTCTTTCATCAATATCTTGTACTTTTCAGAATAAAGATCTAACACCCCTTTGGTTAAATTTATTCCTAAGTATTTTGGTTTTGTTTTGGTTTTGATGCTATTGTAAATAGGATTGATGTCTTTATTTCTTTTTCAGAAAATTTACTGTTGATGTATAGAAATGTTACTGATTTTTGTATATTAATTTTGTATCTTGCAACTTTAATCAATTTATTGATTAGTTCTAACAGTTTTTTGTTGTGACAAAAGTTATAACAAAGTCATGACATCTGCAAATGCAGAAAATTTTATTTCTTCCTTTCCAATTCTGATTTTTTTAACTAATTAATTTTTTATTCCTTTTATTTCTTTATCTTGCCTGATTGCTATAGCTAGGCTTTCTAGTACCAAGTTGAATAGGAGTCATAAGAATATACATCCTCTCTTGTTCTGATCTTAGAGGAAAAGCTTTCAAACTTTCACCATTTAGTATGTTAACTGTGAGCTTGTCAGATATGGCCTTTATAATGTTGAGATATATTCCTTCTATGCCTAATTTGTCAAGTGTTTTTTATCATAAGTGAACATCAAATTTTGTCAAATGCCTTTTGTGCATTAAGATGATCATATGATTCTTTTTTCTCATTCTATTAATATGCTATATCACATTGATTGATTTACACATGTTGAATCATCCTTGCATCTCAGGGATAAATCCCACTTGATCACGGTGAATGATCCTTTTTAATGTGCTGCTGAATTTGGTGTGCTAGTATTTTGTTGAGAATTTCTGCATCTATGTTTATCAGGGATATTAGTCTGTAGTTTTCTTTTTTGGTGGGGTCCTTATTTTGGCTTTGGTATCAGGATAATGCTGGCTTTGTAAAATTAGTTTGGGAGTGTTCCCTCCTCTTCCATTTTCTGGAATAGTTTGAGAAGGATTGGTGTAAATTCTTTAAATGGTTGGTAAAATTCACCAGTGAAGCTATCTGGTCCTAGGTTTTTCTTCATTGAGAGAATTTTGAATACTCATTCAATCTCCTTACTCGTAATTGGACTATTCAGATTTTCTATATCTTTCTGATTAAATCTTGGTAGGTTGTATGTTTCTAAGAATTTTTCCATTTTTTCTAAATTGTCCACTTTGTTCGCATATTGTTGTTCATAGTAGCCTTTTATGATCCTTTGTATTTCTGTGATATCAGTTGTAATGTCTCCTTTCATTTATACTTTTGTTGATTTGGGTTTTCTCCATTTTTCCCTTGGATAGTCAAGCTAGGGATTTGCCAATTTTGTTTATCTTTTCAGAAACCAACTTTTAGTTTGGTTAATCTTTTGTTTTTCTATTTTTCCTTTTGTCAATGTATTACTTTTCTGTTCTCCATTTTATTTATTTCTGTTCTAGCCTTTGTTATTTCCTTCCTTCTGCTAACATTGGGTTCAGTTTGTTTTTATTTTTTTAGTCTCTTAAGGCATAGAGTTAGGTTGTTGATTTGGGATCTTTCTTGCTTCATTGTGTAAATGTTTATTGCTATAATCTTCTTTCTTAGAACTGTTTTTGCCATATCCCATAAGTTCTGGTATGTTGTGTTTCCATTTTCATTTGTCTCAAGAAAATTTTTTATTTCCCTTTGTTTTAAGATTTTATTTATATATTTGAGAGAGTGAGATAGTGAGAGAGAGAGCATGAGTGGGGGGGGGGTTAGAGGGAGAGGGAGAAGCAGGTTCCCCACTGAGCCAGGAGCCTGATATGGGGCTCGATTCCAGCACCTTGGTATCATGACCTGAACCAAAGGCAGATGTTTAACTGACGGAGCCACTCAGGGACCCCTTATTTCCCTTTTAATTTCTTCTTTGATCCACTGATTTTTCAGGAGATTGTTGCTTTATTTCCATCTGTTTGTGAATTTTTCATTTTTTCTTCTTGTTATTGATTTCTAGTTTCCTGCTATTGTGATCAGAGAAGATACTTACTAGAATTTTAATCTTCTTGATTTTGTTAACACTTGTTTTGTGGCCTAACATATCATCTATCCTAGAAAATGCTCCATGTGTACTTGCAAAGAATGTCTATTCTACTATTGTTGGATAGAATATTCTGTATATATCTGTTAGGCTGATTTGGTCTATAGTGTTGTCCAAATCCACTCTTTTCCTTATTGATTCTCTGTCTGGATGACCTACCCATTGTTGAGAGTGGGATATTAAAATCCCAAACTGTTCTTGTATTGCTGTTTATTTCTCCTTTTAGCTCTGTTTTTTGATTTTTTGTTTTGGGGTTTTTTGTTTTGTTTTTGTTTTTGATATATATATCAAAATATATATATATCAAAATATATATAAAGATTTTATTTAGTTATCTGACACAGCATAAGAGAGAACACAAGCAGGGGGAGTAGGAGAGGGAGAAGCAGGCCCCCTACCGAGCAGGGAGCCCAATGTGGGGCTCGATCCCAGGACCCTGGGATCACGACCTGAGCCAAAGGCAGACGCCCAATGACTGAGCCACCCAGGTGCCCCTTTGCTTTATATATTTAGATAATAAACCCAATGTTGGGTACATAAATATTTATAATCATTATATCTCCTTGATGGATTAGCCATTTTATCATTATATAATGATCTTCTTTGTCTCTTTTTACTGTTTTTTTTAAAAAGATTTATTTATTTATTTTAGGGAGAGAGAGAGGGCATGGTGGGGGGGGAGCAGAAAGAGAGGGAAAGAGGGAATCTCAAGCAGACCCCCTGCTGAGCATGGAGCCTGACATGGGTCTCAATTTTATGACCTGAGATCATGACCTAAGCTGAAATCAAGAGTCGATTGCTAAACCGACTGAGCCACTGAAGTGCCCCTCTTTTTACCATTTTTAATATAAAGTCTATTTTGTCTGATAGAGACCTAGCTACTCCTGCTTTCATTTTTGTATTGTTGTTTGTTTGTTTTGGTTACCATTTACTTGAAATATCTTTTTCCATCCCTTTATTTTCAGTCTAAGTATGTCTTTAAGGTTAAAGTATTTCTCTCATAGGCAGTGTAAGATTGGATCATGTATTTTTATCCATTCAGCCATTTCATGTCTTTTTATTGGAGAATTTAATCCAATTACATTTAAAGTAATTATTGATAGGTAAGGACTTACTATTGCCATTTTGTTAATTACTTTTTGGTTATTTTGTAGATCCATTGTTCTTGTTTCTTATTGGGCTGTCTCTTTTCATGGCAAACATACTTTTGGGTGGCCCTTGTGATCCCCAACTGCTGGTGTTCACACTCTTGTGAGAGTTTTTACCCTAGAATGTGGTGGAACTTGTGGCTTGTTTCTAACCAATAGAAGATGGAAGAGGTGATAGGATATACATGATTGCATGTATGTAGCATGTTATGTAACATTATGTGTTTGTTACCTAAGATTTTAGCATTCATTTTGCTGGAGTCTCTTTTGCTAGCTTTGAGATATTAATGCTCTGTGTTGGAAAATCCCATATGACAAGGAAGTGCAGGTGACCTCTGGGAGCCAAGGGCAGCCTCTGGCCAACTATCACCAAAACAATGAAGTTCTCACTCCTCAGTTGCAGCACTGAATTTCACAAGAAACTGAATTCTGCCAACAACTTGAGTGAACTTGGATACAGATCCTTCCCCAGTCAAGCTTCAAATGAAACCAAAGTCCTGGCTAACTTCTTCACTGCAGCCTATCACACCCTAAACAGAGGACCCAGATAAGATATGGTGATATTGTTACACAGCAATAGATAAGTAACATACTTGGTTTCCAAAATAGGCTTCTTTATACGGAAATAATTCACTGTTTAAACCAAAGTTAAAGAATCTAGTTTATATGATAGTGATTTCTTATTATAAATATGTAAATAAACATTCTGCGTATTATTTTGCTCATATAGATATTTGTTTACTAAAAAAAAATTTGGGTTGGTCATGTTGTAATTATTGTTTTAGTTCATGTGTCCACTACTGTTCTCATAGATTAATAGATTGCCATTTTGCTTTACACCAGTTTGATAAGCTTAGTGGTTATAAGTCTGCTCCTGAGAGGTAGATCTATTCTTCATGGGATGACAAAATATGGCTTCATTCAGATAAATACTACTTTGAATGGCTTCTGTGGAGACTGCCATTGGCCTTCTGACTGGACTTCCTGTACACCAAGTACTGAGAAAGCTTTATTATACTGATAGTTCTCTGTCTATATTTACATGTTTTACATCTTTAAATATAAATGCTTGTATATCCCTGGTGTTCCAACGTGCAGAGGAAAAACGAGTCTCTATGGGGATTTTAAAGTTGGCTATCCTTGACTGTAATTTAGTCATTTAAACTAAAATGACCAAAAGCAGGGCTATTAGATGAATCAAGCATTCCTATAATGGGGTAGTTAAAATTGTTTAAATTCAGTGCATTGTCTAGTTTATAGATAAGTAATTCAAATGGTTACTTTTGTGAAGTTGATACTTGTATCCTCAAAATATAGCAGGACTTTCTAGTTAGTTAGTGATAAACAGGGCTAAGAAATATACAACACATTTTTTTCATATATACTCTGCTTTCTTTTTTTGTGAGAAATTAAAGTATGAGAAAATATAAAAACTAAGTATTAAATGCAATTTGTATTATTGTAACACTAATTGTATTGTATTGTAACACTAAGTATTATTTAACAATTTGTATTATTATAACTAAGTAACACTTAGTCAAGTGTTACTCATATAACACTTAGTCAGGTGTTACTTAGTATATGCTACTCAAGTCCTAGAGTATTGATTGAGTATCTATGATGTAAAAAGCTGTTTCATGTACTCTGGGACACACCAGATAAGTGAAATGTAGCTGCTGGTCAACAATGAAGAGAAGTAAAAAGGGACACAATTCTTACTATGCTCTATATACATGCTCCACTAGAAGTATTCTAAACAATTTTTAGTTTTTCACACAAGCACACATTCTCTTATCTCATCTGTGTCTTTGCACTTGTTTTTCCCCAAACATTGTCTTGGCTAGCTTTTGTCCATTCATAAAAACTAGCTCAGGTGGTCTTTCCTCTGGGATATTTTCCCGGACCATTCTTTTGTCTACAACTAGATTAAGCATCGCATTCCATACCTTCAATCACCAAAGGATGTATATTTATATTGCCACATTGTATGCTCCATTGCAGTTTCTCCTTTTCTTCTCTCTCTCTGTTCCCACACTAGTATTTTTCTATCTATTCCAAACAGTAGCATTTTGGAAAAGGCTAACAAACGGCTGCTCACAGGCCCCACACACATATCGGTGTGTGTGTCTATATAGTGTATATAGTATATGTGATTATATGCATAAATATATACAAATGCATACATTTATTAAATATCTTATAGATGTAAAGGTGGCACATAATTTAAAAATAATGAAATCTGCACTATATTATTAAATTCCATATAGCCATTGATTCTCAAATAATGCTTTCATTGATTTTTGCACAATTCTTTTGCCCATACCAACCTATGATTATCTATGATGTTGCCATTTTTTAGGCTACTAAACACTTTTAAGTTTAATTTGCATGATTAGCATATTATCCGTTATTTTTTTAAGTCTAGATAATCAATAAAGCAGCAAGTTCAGTCTTGATTTGTAGGGCTCTCTGATATTCATGGTGAAAATGCTCCTATCATGGCCAATTTCAGGTACTAACATGAGCTCCCTGACTGCAAAGTTGGGAAGAGGTGCTCTGTAGCTCAATATATGGCTTTTCTACCATATAGATACAATTGCTCTCTACGAGCACAAATAGTAAAATATCCTCAATTAATTAGGAGTAATGAGTTCTGAGTATTCTATTTTTGTTTCTAATATAATTTATTAAATTATAAATTTACATAGCATACTTTTAAAAAATAGTGGCTATGTTTAATAGCTAGCAGATTTCCTGAAAATATAACAGTCAACTCTGGTGAGCGAGCTCAAATTGAAGCCAAATGAGATAAATGTTATAGTAGAAGTTCAGAAATTGTGTTTGGAAAGCCCAGGGAGGGTAGAAGTTAATTTTGGATAGGTACTTAAGAGAAAAATTAAAGTTATTACTATCTTATAGACAACATTTCTTCTACATTTTCATGTTTGGTTCACAAAACATTTTCATATTTATAATACTATTTATAATAGACCTCATTATAAATAGCCATGGTACTGAAAGAGCCAGGATTAGAAATCCCTTTTATACATGAACAAAGCAAAATTTGGGGATTTTAAGTTGTTTGTTGCAGGTTGCTTTTATGTCTAACTCTATTCTAATCTCTGTGGACAGTGTAAAATCATGTAACCTAATTGCTGTCCTACAAGAGCTTTTCTGTCTGTCAGGGGAAGCACAAATAAGAAGAGGGAGCAGAAAGTAATTCCTGGAGTCATGGGTTAAGATGGAGCTGACTGTATTAAGAAAGATAGTTTGGGGCGCCTGGGTGGCTCAGTCGGTTAAGCGACTGCCTTCGGCTCAGGTCATGATCCTGGAGTCCCGGGATCGAGTCCCGCATCGGGCTCCCTGCTCGGCGGGGAGCCTGCTTCTCACTCTGACCCTCCCCCCTCTCATGCTCTCTCTATCTCATTCTCTCTCTCAATAAATAAATAAAATCTTTAAAAAAAAAAAAAAAGAAAGTTTGACATGGATAGTCAGCAGCAGACTGTCGATGTATGAGTCCCAGCTCTGACATTTACTAGTCATCTGAACTTGGGCAAGTTATGTTAGTCTTCAGTACTACCTTTCCTTATCTGTGAAATGGGCGTAATATTAGCACCCATTCTAGAACTGAGTTTGCTTTTTTGTGTGTGTAGAGTAGAATAGGGCCTTGAACCTGAAAAACATTGGCCTTTTCCATTATTATTATTATAAATCATTTCTTTATGTCTTTTTAAATAAAATACTTACAAATAGCATGAATCTTAAAACAGAAAATATAGCATGTTCTGCCAATGCTCAGGCAGTTCTTTTCTGTTACATTTGAACTGTTCTTGTATTTAAAATTCTGGGTTTGGACTTGATTCCATTGTAGCAGTTGTGGAGAAAGGAAGTGATATGTTGCAGTGCAAACTCTTGAGTGTGATCACAAACTACAGATGCTGCTCTTGGTTTAAAAGGCTTAGGTTGAACCACCAGAGTGAGAAAGGATGATGAGGATGGTAGAGATTGGGTGAATGGTCCTAAAAGTGACTTTTATGTCTTTCTTTCCCTTGGTGACATGATTTATGAATTCTTTTTTTTTTTAAGATTTTATTTATCTGACAGATAGAGAGACAGCGAGAGAGGGAACACAAGCAGGGGGAGTGGGAGAGGGAGAAGGAGGCTTCCCGCTGAGCAGGGAGCCTGATGCAGGGCTCGATCCCAGGACCCTGGGATCATGACCTGAGCCAAAGGCAGACGCTTAACGACTGAGCCACACAGGCACCCCTGATTTATGAATTCTTTTTAAGGTTTTGGTATTTCTGCTTTAACTTATCTATAACTATTATCCTCATTGCCAATAGATTTTTCTCTATTTTATCTTTTGATATATTATTCTTATTTGGTTTCCCTTGTGCAAATAAGGAAGTTGGAGGCATATCAGGGAAAACAATTGGTCATAATATAGAAATCCATGCCTAAGATCTTACTTGATAGGTTGCATAATGTCAAGGTAAAAGACAGCTTTTTATAAAAATCTATTTCCAATGTAAGGGCAGCTTATCTTTGGGCTTAGGAGATAACATTTCCAAAGAATAAACACTTTTATTCTGCCTTTTACTATTCTGGATCATTCTTCCACTAGAATGTAGTTCTAATAGGTGAGGAATTCTTGCTTGCTTTGCTCACTGCTATAGCTTCAGCACCAAGTAAGTGCCTGATGCATATTAGAAGCTCAATAAATATTTGTTAGGTAAACAAATTAGTCCCACCTGGATATTGAGTGTAAATGTAGTTGTGTTACATGTAGACTATTGGGAAACCACAAATGATATCCAGCCTAGTTAAAAACCATTAGAGTGCCTACCCTACAACTCAGTGGATTTGTAACAGCCATGAAAGGGCACAGTCAGGGATTCAATCTCTTAAATGTAACTTGGGCACATGCAATATATAATTTTTCATCCAGCACCTTGAATTATTTGAGCAATTAGGCAGGTAATATACATAGTAGTAACCACAGGGTCAAGGGTGTAATGGTAGAGCACAGTTATCATAAGCTTCATTTTTGTGACAAGTATCAAATACGTCATGTTTGTACTAGTTCTGTGTTCAGGCCAGATTTTCCAGGAAGATCTACACTGAAGTAGGCATGTGTCTGAGGTAGATGATAGTTGCTAATAATAGTAGTACTTATTGAGTGTTTTCAATATGCCATCTCTGGCCTAAGCATTGTACACTCACTATTTCACTTAATACTGACAAAGGATCTGTGCACTGGCTATTCTGATCACTCTGCCTTCTCAATGAGGAAATAGGAACTCAGGGATGCTTATGTTATCATTATATGTTTATGTCATTATTTGTTACTGTGGAACTTTTAAATTCATAATATAGCAGCAATAGAAACATCAGAAAGACACTGAGGTATGGTGGAGAAAGTAGATGGTTGGTTGAAAACTTTGGTTTAGTTATTTAATCTTGGTCATCTCACAACCCACTCTGGGCCCCAGTAGTCTCATCTGTTAAATAGAGTAGGTCTTCAAAATCCTCTATAGTTTTTTTTTAAAAGTTGCTATAGTTCTTGTTTTGATTTTCTCCTTGAGTGAATCCATCTATTGTTTCTGTCCAATAGGAACTCTTGTTCTCCCTTTTTTCCTTGTCTCTCTCTCTTTTTTTTTTTTTCCTTTTGTTTGGCCTCTCATCATGATTCTGCTAAACTATGGGTGAAATGGGATTTGGGGCTGAATGGAGAGCCAAAATAATGTGGCTAACACTTCCTAAGGGAAACCATATTCCACAGTAAATTTCTCTTCCTGTGACCCCTACCAGAGTTGAAAGTTATTTCAGCCAAATTAAGGATTAACAAGGCTTTTGTTGGATAGCCTGAGGCTCTCAGTGCTAGCTAACTGTCATTAAGAGAGTCTGTATTCCAGTTGCTACTAAATCTACATTTTTATTCATTCATTTCTTCATTCATTCATTCAGCCAGCCAGACAGCCAGCCAGCCAGCCATGGAATATTCAATGAAGTCTGCCTATTTGGAGTCAGTGCCATAGTGGGTCACAATGAATGTCACTTTCCTTATGTCCACAGAGCTATGCAACTGAAAGTAGGGCATTGTTGTATAAACAAACAAAAAAATTAACAGCATGTTAAGTGCTAAATGAGAAGCATGTACTAGTTACTGTGAGGATATGGGAAAGCTTGCTGAATTCTAAAAGAGTCAGGGAAGCCTTTATCAAAGAGAGGATATTTGAGTTGAATCCTGATTTTCTGCCCCAGTGACAGTAAGACAGAAGATGACAGGAGAACATGGTATCTCAGGGCATACTCTCATTCTCTAAGCTTCAAGTAACTTTATCCAGCCAGGGTAAGGCTGAAAGACAGCACTTAATGTCAAGAGGGCCTGCTCATAATGTCCACATAAGAGATGAAAAATAACCACACAGTGTTCTCATGGAAGAGAGACCCATACTAGGCTGGTGGCAAGTGGAAAAGCTTGGAGGAAAAGGTGGGATATGAACTGGATCTTAAGTAGATGAAAGGCTAGCAGAGTCTAGGTCAGGAAACAGAAAATAAGAAGGCTGAAGAATATTCCAGGCTGGGAAATAAAGAGTACAGGGAGAGAACCAGCTCTCCAGATGAAGTTGGGGGACAGTGAGAAGACCAGAAAGGGTAGCTGTGAACAGGTAGATCTAATGTTGGAAGTGGATGAGTTCAGATTTCATAATCTCTTAAATGTCATACTAAGGCATTTGGCATTGATGAAGTCCAACAGTTAAATGGTTTAAGTTAGAAGTTTAGCTATGTCACCTTTTAGTCATATAATCTCAGTCATGTCTTCTAATATCTCTGAATTTTAGTCACCTGTAAGATAGGGATAATACCACTTTCCCTACCTGTTTAAAATAATCAGTTGAAATTATACGTATAAAGGTATTTTGTAAATTGTAGAATTCTATGCAAATAAATAGATACATGCATAGCCAACAAGTTCTAAGTAGAAAGACATGAGAAAATTGGAGAATGCAAATTGTCAGTATAATTCAAGATGGGTTTGATGAGGAGGAGATTAAAGTCAAGAAAACAGGTGGCGATGGCACTGGTCCAACACATGAGAGCCTGTATTCAGAAATCATTTGTGGCTGTTCTCGAGCTAAACTTGATAGACATGTGATTTAGCCCAAGGAATCTATGATGGTGTGCTAAATCCTCCACCATACACTTGCCTCGTTTTCACCACACTAATATCCAAATCAAAGGTAATAGTTGGAGATTTTTTATTTATGTATTTATTTATTTGAAAGAGAGAGAGAGAGAGCATGCATGCCTGAGTGGGGGGAGGAGCAGAGAGAGAGGAAGAGGGAGAGAGAGAATCTCAAGCAGACTCCCCGCTGACATGGAGCCGGACACAGGGTTCCAACTCACGACCCTGAGAGCATGACCTGAGCCGAAATCAAGAGTTCAACACTTATCTGACTGAGCCACCCAGGCACCCCTAGTTGGAAATTTTTCACAATTGGAATTTAAGAGTGAGAGGGTGACATTCTTTTTTTCTTTTTTTTTTTTTTTTAGCATAATAAGGTTGAGAAACAAGCTGGTGAAGATTACCCTTCTCTAGCCAAGTGTATGACTGATTTTTAGAGTTTTTATCTTCAGGCTGAAGTATCATGATGGCCTACCTCAGGAACAATATTCTCCACTTTCTGCTATACTGTCTTGAAGAACAAAGAATTGCTGCCTATCGTTGCCAGAGACAAGCCATAAATGGATGTAGGGCCTTGGGCATGAAAGAGAGGGAAAAGTTTGTTAAAAGAAGGAAGAAACGGAGTGGCACAAGTTTCAAGCAAGAAGATACAAGAGGAATATTTTTTATCAACAAAGATAATGGATATGATATACGTCCCAAGAGCTTAGGTCATACTGAAAGCTGTTCAGAAGGACATACTAAATTGACCAAAGAAGCCATTTCTGAATCCCCATCCTCCTGAAAGCTCTCTGTGGGTTGGCATATACCACTCTGCCCTGATACAACAATTAACTATTCTTCAGGTTTTTACATATGTGCTTGGCTGGACATCCCCAGGGGTACCTCTCCCCACTTTTAGTCACTAGCATGTAAATACGTAATTCTAGTTCTCCACTGTACAAAGCGAGAGGATGCAGAGAACAGTAAAAGGGGCAAAAAACCAACTGACAGAAGACTGGGTACTGGGGTTAGTATTTCCATTTCTCTTCCTCCTGTAGGAACTGGGAGTCTTTGGGTAAGGATTGCAATAGATGGAGACCATTGTGGGGTATGGAAAGCTACATCTTGTGTAACTTACCCCAAACCATCTGTCCTCCTTGCCACTGTAATTCTTCAAAATACATATAAGCATATATAAGCAAACATAAATACATTACATATAATATACTATGTAAATAATTTGTATTAATTTGTATTATTTATACATTATATAATTATATATTTATATATTATATAACCTATATATTTATTAAATTATATATTTATTTATATAAATTTATGTGGTTTATATATTATATAAATGTATAATAATTATATAATGTATAATACAATATGTGTCATATAATATGTAATATATTATATATAATACATAATTATACAATATAATTATATATTATGTAAATATATATTTATTTACATTTATTGAATACCTATTTATGCTTATCATCCTTTCAATGAATATTTACTAAGTACCAACCACAGGACTCACCAAACTGGAAGGTAAGTATTATTCCCTCACATTTTATAATGGAGAAAAAAGAAGTACAGGTAAAGGGAAAGGAAGAATCTAGTCTAAATTCAGAGTTAATAAGAGGGGGAGTTGGAATATTCTCACCCGGATACAAATTTCCTTACTTTAAAAAATCCTGAATCACTAAATCCTTGCTAATTTCTCTGTATCCATTCTAATCCTACAAGTAGAAGAGCAGAGAGAGTCCTCTGCTGTAAATGATAATCACATGCAGATTTGTCACTGACTTGTGCTTTTGCCAGAATATAGTGTGGTTTTGAGAAGCAGTGTTGTATTTTAGGGTCTTTCCAACTTCCCACCAACTTCTCAGGATGGCTAAGAGACTGAGTGCCCCATTGCATCACAGCGTTAGTGTTAATTTCTCACTTCCTCCTGAAGGAACCTTCAGGAGTGGAGACACTCCAGAGCTTGTCTGCACAGGTATACCTGGCCCTCAGACCTTCCCTGGAGATGCATATGTGCTCATGCCCCAGCGCCTCTCAGTAATTGAGGCAGCATCGTTTCCTTACAACTCCAGCGTTGAGCAGAATGGTATAGTTTTATGGGAGCCAGTGATACAGAGCTTTTTCGATCTAATTGAATTCAACAACAGGACAGTATGACAGGCAATCATCAAAGACAGGAAGAGCTTTGAAGAGAGAAGATAAAATTAAAAGGGCCTACTACTGGCACTCAAAGATGACGAAATTTTTTATCATTAGCTATTTCTGAAGCAATGATAGATAAGTGAAGAATGTAGAAAATGGCTAAATATTTCTTAATTTAGTTTGATAGTCCTGGTATAATCCAGAGAAGCAATTAATTCATCCATTCACTCATTTATTCAATTACTGAATTTTTACTGAATGTTTTCTATGTATCAGGCACAATTAAGCACTCTTTATCACCATAGCCTTTAAAAATACCATTTGGCTAAAATATAGGTCTATGTTTTCTTTAGTTAACTGGTGTTCTCTTTACTTCCAGAATAATCTGATTCTAATTTACTGTCTGCCATCCCCTTGCCAAGACCATCAAGGTATTATTTTATTTAATTCCGTGGCTGTTAATAATTTTTTTTCATTTTTGGGCTGATGTTTTCAATCTCTAGAACGGTCTGAAACTATCTTTTTTTATTGCAAGGGCATAGTTATGCTATTTATGGAAGAATTTATAAAGACTGAGCACGTGATAAGAATGGAGTATTGTTATTAAAAAACTTACAACAAAGATTCTTAGGTGTTTATGAGTATATATAATCACTATTGGCCTACTTTAAACATAAATGTTAGCTAGTACATGTGAATAATAGTTAGCTATCTTATTTACATAACCAACTCAGATATTGCTCAGGTTAGCCAGATGGGTGTGGGTGAGATGTCAAGATATGGGATCCAGATGAACAATCAGGGACAAAGAAAAGGGAAAAAATGAAGATTGGAGCTGGGTGGATTTGAAGCTTTTCTGGTTGCATAAACCCTCCAACTGGGGGTACCAAGGCTTCTCCCTCTTTTCCCCTCCACCTTTTTCCCCACTTTGCACTCTCCCATTTCTGGGAGACAGTGAAGGATTGAGTGAGGACTTCTGGAAATCTTTGGGTAGGTGGGGCAGAACTAGTGCAAAGAAAAATTTTAGTTGGAGCCAGGTAGAAAAATAGGAAGGTAATCATAAGATACAACTTTAGAATAAGAGAGAATATCTGATGGGGGACTTTGGGTTCTTATAGGTTGGAAGAGGGTATGTCTTCCTTCAGGGGTGGGTGTGTGATGAGATGTAGGAAAGAGAAAAGAGGCCTGACATGAGGGAGAAGGACGTACAGTTCATTAGCAGGTCACAAGTACTACATGTATGCTACAGGTGGTGAAATCTGTGATCAAGAGTTCACCTGAGGTGTGTAAAAGCACTAACGTGCAAAAATGTTGAAATGCCTTATATTGCTTAAAAATTGCTAATACATCTTATTTTCTTCTTCCTTTAAATAGAATTTAAAATGGCTTTAACCATAGAGCATCTTCTGGGTGTTAGGTTTCCTGCCAAGTCCAGAATCAAGGCAGATGTTGCTTTCATGGAGCGTATAGGCAATTGTAGGGTGCTGAGTCTTCCCCTCATTCAAATTGGCTGGAAATCATGCTTACCAAAATTTCAGTTTGTATTTTATCCCTTTCCCCAAATTATAACACTTTGAGCAATGTTAGTCCTATTACTTCCTAATTTAAAAAATGCTGTAAAATAATTCATAATTAATTTTCATAATGCATTGAAAATTTTCAGCGGATAAAGGAACAGGTGTGACGAGGGCTCTAAGCTAATTTTCAAATGAGTATTCAGGGATTTTTTTTTAAAGATTTATTTATTTATTTGAGAGAGCGAGTGCTTGCTCATGTGAGGGGGGGGTAGGGCCAGAGGGAGAGGGAAGAGAGAATCCCAAGCAGACTCCCTGCTGAGCACGGAGCCCAACTTGGGGCTTGCTTCCAGATCCTGGAGATCATGACTTGAACTGAAATCAAGAGTTGTATGCCTAATAAACTGAGCCACCTAGGCTCCCTAAAATGAGTTTTCAGGGATTTTTTTTTTTAAAAGAGAGAAAAAAAAAAGTCTGGGTCCCCTGGGATGTACTCGTTTAGCAAGAGGACATATTATTAATGTCACTGAAAATCAGTTCATTATTTGGTATAAAACAAAGTACATAAAGGAGCAATTTTGTTTTGTTTTGTTTTGTTTCCTGTTCTTTCGTGGACACTGAAAGATGATTTGATTTCTTTAATATATACTGTAGTTCTCTATAGGGAGGCACAAACTTTTTTGAATAGGAGGGTTTTACTGCTTCCTGAACCTTAGATACTCATCCAAGACAATAAATCATATTTTGTAGGCAGAGGGAAGAAAAATAAGTTTATTTTATTTTCCTACCTATATATTTCCTATATACAGAAATTTATGTAGGAGAGGCAGTATTTGTTAAATGTATATATTTTTTTAGTGGATCTAATTACTGTATTCTTTATCAGTGGTAAATATCCTTCATCTTTTCTTTTATGTCCACCTATGTTTTATATAAAAGCTTTGCAGGAAAGAAAGCACATATTTCTTGAACTACAGAATACCAGGGTGTAAATGTGGATCTTAGTACTAACTTTGAATTCAATCTTAAAATATAATCCTCACTTTTAAAGATTTACCCATATTTTGGAGAAGTTTTTATGACTGTTTAGTAAGAAAGAAGACCATCACCAGCACAACGTAGTGTTAAGAACAGAGATCCTATTATAGATTGCCTGAGTTTCGATCTTGGCTCTTTTTCTTTGTTTCTATCTGTAAAATAGGCATGCTCACATTATAAGGTTATGCAAATTGAAAGATTTAATATTTATAAAGCACTTAGAACAGATTTAGCACACAGAACTATGTGGCTGTTGATAAACAAAAATAAATAAATCACTCCTTCGTGGGTTGGAAATAAAGCATACAGAGGAATATGTATAAAGCAATAATAACCCATGTTCATTTGCAGTGTTAGGTACTTTTGCATGTTCATTTGCTGCTTATAATTGTGTACCTTTCCCTGATACTATGATCTCTTTGTACTTCTTGGATGCTGATGTTGTCCCAGAAACTTCTGTTTCTACTCTTTTCTTTTTGAGTTTGCTACATATTATAAAACCTGAATATGGCAGATAGTTTACAATGCCACATAAGAAGGGCTTTTTTCCAATTATGTTTTCATCAGGCAAGCGGCCCTGCTGTGATGGGAATAAATGGTTATGGCATTGCTATGAAATTGATATTGTCTGTTCCAGATGGCTATAAAATTGAACAAACACTGGCCAGAATTATCCTTCAGTTTTTCCAAATATAAGGTCAAAATAGAGATGAATAAAGGAAGACCATGTAGTTTTCCCTTTCCATCTGGCCCTCCAGTGGCCATCTAGAATTTATTAGACAGAGAAACAGAATGTATATGTATGTACAGTCCTGTGTAATTCGAAAATACTCTTTCTTATTCATATGCATATACAGACTAAAATGTGGGTGATATGTTTAAATAATTCAATAATTTGCTATCTCATTCATCTAAAACTTTTTAGGAGAAAATCACAACAATTTAGTTTATTTTTAGCTTATATTTTCTGCAAAACAGTTACATTTGAAAAGGTCAGGACTACTGACCTGTAAATATTAATAATCCTTTTGCAATTACCAAAATAATTTGTTCCATATGCCTATAAAATGTTTCCCAGACTTACTGGATTATTACCTACTGAGAAGTTCAAAAGTATCTATTTGATACTTTTTCCAACTGAGAAGCAATTCTGCCTCAATACCTCAATAGTGCTGAATTATATATTGAAGTATGTCCTATCAAATAATATCCTCAGTAGCTGTTAAATATATCTATGATTACCTAACAAGATTATTAATGTATTTCTTTTGCTCTTAATGTGTCAATAATGGGAAAGAAACCATTGTATTTTGAGAGTTGTCACTTTCGAGTATTTTTGGAAAAATACACGAAGTGCCCAGTTTTCATCAACTTCTTTGGGACACTTAGAAATTTACATGATGTGAAGGAGAGGGAGAAAGGAAATGATGATGACAGTGCTGAAGTCCAAAGGGCACGTCCTTTCTTTATTTCTTCATTTAGTTATTGCTTAGACATTTCTAAATCCTGTTTTTATGTGAAGGAAACTGGAAGAGTTTCCTGTAAGCAGGCTGACTCCTGCGTGATTCAAGCATTCAGGTAGTGCTGGGGCAGACTTTGGACCTTGGTGAGTCACCAGAAGTAATGAAGTTTCAGATCGTGCAAAGTAAGGCTGAGCTGGGAACCGACTTGAAAATGAAAGAAACAACTTGAGAAAAACAACTTTCTTGGTAAGATCAGACTGCTCTTTTCCCTATAATTTATATGTCTATCCAACAGTAAATAGAAAAAGAAAAGAAAAAGGAAAGGGAAAAAAAAATCAAAACCAAATTAAAATCAGAGGCGATGGGTGTAGGAAAGAAAGCTTGGCCTTGAGCCTACAGACTCCTGTTTTAGCTCCGGAACTGTAATCCTTTAATTGAAGCTCTGCTCTGTTCCTAAGCATTCAACTGTTACTAACAAATTTCATGAAGTGTCTATTTTGAAAACATGGTTGTTTTAGGCAAGCAGTGTCTTAAGTGAATTTGTGTTTTAATTGCAAGAAGGTAGAGTATGATTTGAGAGTACCTGAATTAGAATTTTTTTTTATTCCTTTTCAGGAGCATAAATAAATAAACAGGAATAATGACAAACCTTCCTTAGAGTATGTAATGAACTGTGGTTAGAGAAGAATTTAAAAATGATTACTTTGTCTGTGGTAATTTAAGACAAGCACTGTGGTAATGTAAGGGATACACCTTTTTACGTGTACTTTGCCCAATGTGCATGAATTTATTTCACTGTTTTTACAGGTACTAGGAATTAGAAAAAAATATATATTTAATGAGAATCAACTTACTTACTTCAGCATATATTCATTCATTCAACCTTCGAATGCATTAGCTAGAATGAAGAGATTTTTCGCATTCGTTTTACCCTTTCTACCAGGAATAAGAGTACTCTGCTTTTAGCCTCATCATCTCCCTTTAAGGGAAGGCTGGAGGGGCAGATTTTGGGCTTACCACCACCTCTCCTTACTACCAGGAGCGAATGGCCGGAAAAAGGACAAGTAGTTCATGATCAGCAACTTCTGCCTGCTCTTATTTCTCTTTGAGGCTAAGCTGTGCCTTAGAACCCAGTGGGTTGAGCGATGGGGTCCTCTGCCCACCCTCAGCGCTGATCTCGGTCATGTTGCTGTATGTAGATTCAAATGTATTCAAAGGATGATACTCTTTTTTTCATGTAGTTATTCAGGATGCAACAGTGTTGCCAATTTATATAGGGAATTGAAACCTAAAACTCCAGTTCCCATCTGCTCTTAACAGAGGCTGAGAGACCTAGTACAAATTAAATTACTTACACCAGTGTCTTTTCCATCTAACCTATATATACATATTTGAATGTGCAGGATCAGATACCCATAAAATGACAGCACCAGAGCCAGTGAGCTCTGAGGTTGACTAGGCTCTGACAGTCAATCCCAGCTAACTGTTGAAAGCCCTGGGCGGCTCTTATTGAAACTAAGGAACATGGATCTTACTGCTAGATAAGCCCCAATGGAACTCAGAGATAAAAGGGGAACTTCCCTTATTCTTTTACACTTTTTATGAGTTGCTTATAATTTTGCACATATATCTGATTGTGCACTTAGAAATCGACAGTTGCAGAAGCTTGCAATTCTTATTAATCCCTTGGGGAGTCTCAGTATACACTGAACTTTATATAGGCCATAGAAATCTCTCTCTCTCTCTCTTTCTATCTTTCTCTCTTAGTCCATAGAAATTCTAAACTTAGAAGATTTGGGTTTAAGTACTGGTTCTGCTTCTTACTGGCCTTTTAGCACTGCAAGTTACATGTTCTTTTCAAGCCCTGTTTCTTAATGGAAAATGCAATCATTCTCTTTCCCATTCTGGAGACTGACCTTTCCTGCTACCTGCTCAGTGTAGTAAACAGGAATCTTCCTTTCACTGCTTCTGCAACCCCTTCACATTCAATGAGTAGAAAAATCATTCTGAGTCTTCTTCATATCATTTCTCAGCTTACTCTCCTCCATTTCTGTGGCCATTACCCTCGTGGAGATTATTAGGACAGTGCACTTGAAATAATGTATCAGATTCCTAACAGGCATAAATACCTTCTATAGCTTTTATTTTTACCCTTAATTTTGTGTCTTATTATCTGCTGCCAGTTTAATCTTCTTGAGAAATGGCTCTCATCCTGTAATTTTTTCCTTAAACCTCTTTAAATGGATTTCTTTGTGAACAGAATGAAGGCCAAACTGAAAGTGCATCTAACACATGAGTGTACCCTAGGTCGACTAGGCTCTGACAATCAATACATTTTCTCTGATGTTTCCTCATATTTAAATTCAGGTTTTGCATTTTTGGCAAAGATACCAGAAACTAAGATTGTGACCTTCTCAGCATATCATATCAGAAGTCATTTGATGTTGATTTGTTCCATTACTAAAAATGGTAACTTGGTGAAGGTGATTTCTGCTGGGTTTCTCCACTGCAAATTTACTATATTTCTTTGTGCACAGTAAGGATCTTATGAGGACATAATTTGAGAGTACTTAAGTATCTTGTTACTTATCACACTGTCACCACTAATTTTAGCATCCACTGATGATTCCTGCCTGAAACAATTATTACTGTGGTGTTTGCCAAATGGTGATTTTCTATTTCAATCATTCCTTAATCTACAGATACTAGTTAGAAATTTATGTTAAGGGAAAGTTTATGCTTTCTATATTTGTCCATTGATTTGTTCATTCATTATTTATATCTGTATGGACAAATGAATTCCTTGGATTATAATCTATCACAATCATTATTTATTTTGTTGTTCAATTTTTCCAGATTTGGCCTTTGGGATTTCCCTTCAGGTTGGCTCCTATATCTTTTTTAAATGTGCCTATCCTTCCCCGCTTCTTAAAGCACTTCCATATTTTCTGACACCGCAAGATATTTCAGGCTCATCTTGTACTTTCCCTGCCCTAATCCTTACAACCAGCTATTTCTCTAAGGACTCACAGTTTTCTGGTATTAGAGGATACTATTAGAAACCAAGATTTGGATGCTAGGTGGACTCACTGGCATTGGGGTATCACAATACTAGTACTCTTGAGAATTCTCAAGGTCATGAAAAACAAAGAATGATTGAGGACAAGTTCCATATTAAAGGAAGCTAAGGAAATACAACTAAATGTAAAGTGTGATTTTTGCTTTGGGTCCTGGACTGAAAGAGAACATTAGTGGGACATTTGAAGAAATTTGAGTAAATTTTGTAGGTTAAATAATATTGTATGTTGTATTATAATTCTATACATACTGATCTTCCTGTCATGGTCAAGTCAAAATAACATGATCATCCACATATAATTGATTTTGAATATCACCCCACACTTGTCAGAATGGCTAAAATCAACAACACAAGAAACAACAGGTGTTGGTGAGGATGTGGAGAAAGGGGAACCCTCTTGCACTGTTGGTGGGAATGCAAACTGGTGCAGCTACTCTGGAAAACAGTACGGAGTTTCCTCAAAAAGTTAGAAATAGAAGTACCCTATGATCCAGCAATTGCACTACTGAGTATTTACCCAAGTAATACGAAAACACTATTTCAAAGGGACACATGCACCCCTGTATTTATAGCAACATTATTATTTTTTTTTATTCTTATGTTAATCCCCATACATTACATCATTAGTTTTAGATGTAGTGTTCCATGATTCATTGTTTGTGCATAACATCCAGTGCTCCATGCAGAATGTGCCCTCCTCAATACCCATTACCAGGCTAACCCATCCTCCCACCCCCCTCCCCTCTAGAACCCTCAGTTTGTTTTTCAGAGTCCATCGTCTCTCATGGTTCGTCTACCCCTCCGATTTCCCCTGCTTCATTCTTCCCCTCCTGCTACCTTCTTCTTCTTCTTCTTCTTTTTTTCCTTAACATATATTGCATTATTTGTTTCAGAGGTACAGATCTGAGATTTAACAGTCTTGCACAATTCACAGTGCTTACCAGAGCACATACCCTCCCCAGTGTCTATCACCCAGTCACCCCATCCCTCCCACCCCACCCCCACTCCAGCAACCCTCAGTTTGTTTCCTGAGATTAAGAATTCCTCATATCAGTGAGGTCATATGATACATGTCTTTCTCTGTTTGACTTATTTCGCTCAACATAATACCCTCCAGTTCCATCCACGTCGTTGCAAATGGCAAGATCTCATTCCTTTTGATGGCTGCATAATATTCCATTGTATATATATACCACCTCTTCTTTATCCATTCATCTGTTGATGGACATCTTGGCTCTTTCCACAGTTTGGCTATTGTGGACATTGCTGCTATAAACATCAGGGTGCACGTACCCTTTCAGATCCCTACTTTTGTATCTTTGGGGTAAATACCCAGTAGTGCAATTGCTGGATCGTATGGTAGCTCTATTTTCAACTTTTTGAGGAACCTCCATACAGTTTTCCAGAGTGGCTGCACCAGCTTGCATTCCCACCAACAGTGTAGGAGGGCTCCCCTTTCTCCGCATCCCCGCCAACATCTGTCGTTTCCTGACTTGTTAATTTTAGCCATTCTGACTGGTGTGAGGTGGTATCTCATTGAGGTTTTGATTTGGATTTCCCTGATGCCGAGCGATATTGAGCACTTTTTCATGTGTCTGTTGGCCATTTGGATGTCTTCTTTGGAAAAATGTCTGTTCATGTCTTCTGCCCATTTCTTGATTGGATTCTTTGTTCTTTGGGTGTTGAGTTTGACAGAGTTCTTTATAGATTTTGGATACTAGCCCTTTATCTGATACGTCATTTGCAAATATCTTCTCCCATTCCGTCGGTTCTCTTTTGGTTTTGTTGACTATTTCTTTTGCTGGGCAAAAGCTTTATATCTTGATGAAGTCCCAGTAGTTCATTTTTGCCCTTGCTTCCCTTGCCTTTGGCGATGGTTCTAGGAAGAAGTTGCTTCGGCTGAGGTCAAAGAGGTTGCTGCCTGTGTTCTCCTTTAGGATTTTGATGGACTCCTGTCTCACATTGAGGTCTTTCAACCATTTGGAGTCTATTTTTGTGTGTGGTGTAAGGAAATGGTCCAGTTTCATTCTTCTGCATGTGGCTATCCAATTTTCCCAACACCATTTGTTGAAGAGACTGTCTTTGTACCATTGGACATTCTTTCCTGCTTTGTCAAAGATGACTTGACCCTAGAGTTGAGGGTCCATTTCTGGGCTCTCTATTCTGTTCCATTGATCTATGTGTCTGTTTTTGTGCCAGTACCATGCTGTCTTGATGATCACAGCTTTGTAATAGAGCTGGAAGTCCGGAATTGTGATGCCGCCGGCTTTGCTTTTCTTTTTCAACATTCCTCTGGCTATGCGGGGTCTTTTCTGGTGCCATACAAATTTTAGGATTATTTGTTCCATTTCTTTGAAAAAAGTGGATGGTATTTTGATGGGGATTGCATTGAATGTGTAGATTGCTCTAGGTAGCATTGACATCTTCACAATATTTGTTCTTCCAATCCATGAGCATGGAACATTTTTCCATTTCTTTGTGTCTTCCTCAATTTCTTTCATGAGTATTTTATAGTTTTCTGAGTACAGATCCTTTGTCTCTTTGGTTAGATTTATTCCTAGGTATCTTATGGTTTTGGGTGCAATTGTAAATGGGATTGACTCCTTAATTTCTCTTTCTTCTGTCTTGTTGTTGGTGTAGAGATATACCACTGATTTCTGTGCATTGATTTTATATCCTGCCACTTTACTGAATTGCTGTATGAGTTCTAGCAGTTTTGGGGTGGAGTCTTTGGGGTTTTCCACATAAAGTATCAGATCATCTGCAAAGAGTGAGAGTTTGACTTCTTCTTTGCCGATTTGGATGCCTTTGATTTCTTTTTGTTGTCTGATGGCTGTGGCTAGGACTTCTAGTATTATGTTGAATAGCAGTGGTGATAGTGGACATCCCTGCCGCGTTCCTGACCTTAGGGGGAAAGCTCTGTTTTTCCCCATTGAGAATGATATTCGCTGTAGGTTTTTCATAGATGGCTTTTATGATATTGAGGTATGTACCCTCTATCCCTATACTCTGAAGAGTTTTGATCAAGAAAGGATGCTGTACTTTGTCAAAAGCTTTTTCTGCATCTATTGAGAGGATCATATGATTCTTGGTCTTTCTTTTGTTAATGTATGGTATCACATTGATTGATTTGTGGATGTTGAACCAACCTTGCAGCCCAGGGATAAATCCCACTTGGTCGTGGTGAATAATCCTTTTAATGTACTGTTGGATCCTATTGGCTGGTTTTTTGGTGAGAATTTTTGCATCCATGTTCATCAGGGATATTGGTCTGTAATTCTCCTTTTTGATGGGGTCTTTGTCTGGTTTTGGGATCAAGGTAATGCTGGCCTCATAAAATGAGTTTGGAAGTTTTCCTTCCATTTCTATTTTTTGAAATAGTTTCAGAAGAATAGGTATTAATTCTTCTTGAAATGTTTGGTAGAATTCCCCTGGGAAGCCATCTGGCCCTGGGCTTTTGTTTGTTGGGAGATTTTTGATGACTGCTTCAATTTCCTTAGTGGTTATAGGTCTGTTCAGGTTTTCTATTTCTTCATGGTTCAGTTTTGGTAGTTGATACATCTCTAGGAATGCATCCCTTTCTTCCAGGTTATCTAATTTGTTGGCATAGAGTTGCTCATAATATGTTCTTATAATTGTATTTCTTTGGTGTTGGTTGTGATCTCTCCTCTTTCATTCATGATTTTGTTGATTTGGGTCATTTCTCTTTTCTTTTTGATAAGTCTGGCCAGGGGTTTATCAATCTTTTTAATTCTTTCAAAGAACCAGCTCCTAGTTTCGTTGATCTGTTCTACTGTTCTTTTAGTTTCTATTTCATTGATTTCTGCTCTGATCTTTATTATTTCTCTTCTCCTGCTGGGTTTAGGCTTTATTTGCTGTTCTTTCTCCAGCTCATTTAGGTGTAGGGTTAGGTTGTGTACTTGAGACCTTTCTTGCTTCTTGAGAAAGGCTTGTATTGCTATATACTTTCCTCTTAGGAGTGCCTTTGCTGCCTCCCAAAGATTTTGAACAGTTGTGTTTTCATTTTCATTGGTTTCCATGAATTTTTTTAATTCTTCTTTAATTTCCTGGTTGACCCATTCATTCTTCAGTAGGATGCTCTTTAGCCTCCATGTATTTGAGTTCTTTTCAACTTTCCTCTTGTGATTGAGTTCTAGTTTCAAAGCATTGTGGTCTGAAAATAGGCAGGGAATGATCCCAATCTTTTGGTACCGGTTGAGACCTGATTTATGACCTAGGATGTGATCTGTTCTGGAGAATGTTCCATGGGCACTAGAGAAGAATGTGTATTCCGTTGCTTTGGGATGGAATGTTCTCAATATGTCTGTGAAGTCCATTTGGTCCAGTGTGTCATTTAAAGTCTTTATTTCCTTGTTGATCTTTTGCTTAGATGATCTGTCCATTTCAGTGAGGGGGGTGTTAAAGTCCCCCACTATTATTGTATTGTTGTTGATTTGTTTCTTTGCTTTTGTTATTAATTGCCTTATATAATTGGCTGCTCCCATGTTAGGGGCATAGATATTTACAATTGTTAGATCTTGTTGGATAGACCCTTTAAGTAGGATATAATGTCCTTCCTCATCTCTTATTACAGTCTTTGGTTTACAATCTAATTTGTCTGATATAAGGATTGCCACCCCAGCTTTCTTTTGGTGTTCATTAGCATGGTAAATGGTTTTCCACCCCCTCACTTTCAATCTGGGGCTGTCTTTGGGTCGAAAATGAGTCTCTTGCAGACAGCATATCGATGGGTCTTGTTTTTTAATCCAGTCTGATAGCCTGTGTCTTTTGATTGGGGCATTGAGCCCATTTACATTCAGGGTAACTATTGAAAGATAGGAATTTAGTGCCATTGTATTGCCTGTAAGGTGACTGTTACCGTATATTGTCTGTGTTCCTTTCTGGTCTATGTTGCTTTTAGGGTCTCTCTTTGCTTAGAGGACCCCTTTCAAGATTTCCTGTAGGGCTGGTTTTGTGTTTGCAAATTCCTTTAGTTTTTGTTTGTCCTGGAAGCTTTTTATCTCTCCTTCAATTTTCAATGACAGCCTAGCTGGATAGAGTATTCTTGGCTGCATATTTTTCTCATTTAGTGCTCTGAATATATCCTGCCAGTCCTTTCTGGCCTGCCAGGTCTCTGTGGATAGGTCTGTTGCCAGTCTAATGTTTCTACCCTTGTAGGTTACATATCTCTTCTCCCGAGCTGCTTTCAGGATTTTCTCTTTGTCTATGAGACTCGTAAGTTCTACTATTAGATGTCGGGGTGTTGACCTATTTTTATTGATTTTGAGAGGGGTTCTCTGTGCTTCCTGTATTTTCATGCCTGTTTCCTTCCCCAAATTAGGGAAGTTCTCTGCTATAATTTGCTCCATTATACCTTCTGCCCCTCTCTCTCTTTCTTCTTCTTCTGGGATCCCAGTTATTCTAATGTTGTTTCGTCTTATGGTATCGCTTATCTCTCGAATTCTGCACTCGTGATCCAGTAGTTGTTTATCTCTCTTTTTCTCAGCTTCTTTATTTTCCATCATTTCATCTTCTATATTACTGATTCTCTCTTCTGCCTCATTTATCCTAGCAGTTAGCGCCCCCATATTTGATTGCACCTCATTAATAGCCTTTTTGATTTCTACTTGGTTAGATTTTAGTTCTTTTACTTCTCCAGAAAGGGTTTCTCTAATAACTTCCATATTTTTTTCAAGCCCAGCTAGTATCTTTAAAGTGATGATTCTGAACTCTAGATCTGACATCGTACTAATGTCCATATTGAGTAGGTCCCTGGCAGTCGGTACTACCTCTTGTTCTTTTTGTTGAGGTGCTTTTTTCTGTCTTGTCCTTTTGTGCAGAGGAGAATAGATTAATGAGAGAACAAAATGCTAGCAGAGTAACCACGTCCCCAGAAAATATACTCTAAACAAATCAGAAAAGACCTGAAGCAGTGGAAAAAGAAAGGGAAAGAGAGAAAAAAGAAAAAGAAAAAAAGAAAAAGAAAAAGATAAAGATAAAAACAAACAAAAACAAACAAAACAAAACAACAACAACAAAAAAACCAGAATGTGATCAAATATGATCAGGCTGGTATATAGATCAGTGCCACACCCTAGATTTGGGGTGTATTTTGGTCTTTTAGAAGAAAGTGCCTCCCAAAATTTTAAAGAAAGAAAAACTTATATATGTACAAAAATAAGGGTTGATCTGATGAAGGGATGGAATATGACTGTAAAGATGGAAATTATAAAAAATTTTATAAAAGGAATTGATAAGAAGTTGTTTGAAAAAAGAAAGAAGAGGATTTAAAAAAAGAAAAAAGAAAAAGAAAAGGGAGAGAATGTGATCAGGCAGGGGAGTAGAAAAAACTATATACTAGAGATTTAGGGTATATTTTAATCCGTTAGAAGAAACCATCTCAAAATTTTAAAGAGAAAACAACTTATATATATATGCCAAAAATACAGGTAACTACTATGAAGGGATAGAATATGACTCTAAAAATGAAAAATAAAAATGTTTTTTTAAAAAAGGGATTGATAAGATGTTGGTTGAAAAAGGGAAAAAGAAAAATTCAAAAAAAAGAAAAAAGACAGTTAAAAAAAAATTAACTTTGAAAGACTACAGAATCATGGTAAAAAAGCCATGAATTCTATGTGCAGTAGTCCCCTAGCACTGGAGTTCTGCCGTTCTCATTGATGGGTAAACTTGGTCTTGGCTGGCTGTTCTCGCAGATCTTCTGGGGAGGGGCCTGTTGCCGTGGTTTCCAAATGTCTCTGCCGGAGGCGGAATTGCCCCGCCCTTGCCCCCTCCCGGCTATGTAATCTGCTCAGGTTTGCTCTCCGGGGCTTTTGTTCCCTGCAAGCTTTCCGTACAGCTTTGGAGGCGGAGAGTGAAAATGGCGGCCTCCCAATCTCCGCCGCGGAGGAGCCAAGAACTCGGGGCCCCGCTCCTCAGTGAGCCCCCAGAGAAAAGCCATCAGTCACTCCCGTCTCCCCGGTCCCCGGCCGCACTCCGTGCTCACCCGGCCTGTGACCGCGCGTTTCTATCTCTGGCACCCGACCCCGGGTGGAGTCTCCAAACCCAGCAGATCCCTGCGGCGCACTCCCGCGCGGCTCCTCCCGGGGGAGGCAGGTGAGTCTCCCCGGATCTGCTGCTTGTTGGGTCCCTGCTGGAGGAGCAGTGGCCTGACTGTGCCGCGGATCACGGTTTATGGCAACCCCGAGCTGAGAGCCTGCTCCTGGGCTCTGCTTCTGCAGCCGGCTTCCCTGCTCCGATACCTGGGAGCTCTGCCACACTCAGGCACCCCTGGTCTTTCCGTGACCCCGAGGGTCCTGAGACCACACTGTCCCGGAGGGTTCCACCCCCAGCTTAGCCACCAGAGTGACGTCCCTCGGCAGAGCAGACTTTTAAAAGTCCCGATTTTGTGCTCCGCGGCTCTATCACTTGCCAGAAGCGGCCGCCGGAGGCCCCTCCCCCGCCGTCTATCCTCCCGAATATGGCCTCGGATTCACTTCTCCCCACGTCCTACCTTCCAGAAATTGTCGCTTTTCTGATGAGAGAGTTGTTGCTCTTCTTTTCTTCGATCTCCTGTTGAGTTTGTAGGTGTTCAGAATAGTTTGATCCCTATCCAGCTGAATTCCTGAGAGGAGACGAAATCCAGGTCTCCTACTCCTCTGCCATCTTGCCCCGGCCCCCTATAGCAACATTATGTATAATAGCCAAGAGTGTCCATATATAAACAAGTGTATATAGAATGGAATATCATTCAGTCACAAAAAAGAATGAAATCTTGCCATTTGTAATGACATGGCTGGAGTAGAGAATATAATGCTAAGCAAAATAACTCAGTCAGAGGAAAACAAATACCACATGATTTCACTCACGTGTGGAATTAGAGAAACAAAACAAACAAGCAAAGGGATAGAGAGAGAGAGAGAACAAGAAACAGACTCTTAACTATAGAGAACAAACTGATGGTTACAAGATGGGAGGGTTTGGGGGGTAAATTGGGTGATGGGGATTAGGAAGTACACTTGTGATGAGCAATGGGTGATGTATGGAAGTGTTGAATCACTATATTGTACACATGCAACTAATATAACACTGTATGTTAACTAACTGGAATTAAAATAAAAACTTAAAAATGATTCAGGTCTCTGCAACTAAAGAAACTGATCTGAGTTAGGGACAAGATAATTTAGAAATAACTTTACCATTTAAGAATTTTGAAATTAATTACTATGTATACCAAAAGTTATCTAATCTCTTTTTAAAAAAGATTTATTTATTTGAGAGAGAAAGAGAGAGAGAGCATGGGCAGGGGGAGGGGCAGAGGGAGAGAGAGACAAGCAGACTCCTCGCTGAGCGTGGAGCCCAGTGTGGGGCTTGATCCCAGGACCCTGAGGTTATGACCTGAGGAGAAATGAAGAATCAGATGCCCAACCAACTGAGATACCCAGGCACCCCTAATTAATCTCCTTTTGATGAACATTTACATTGTTTCTATTTTTCCATAAAAATATATAAGGCTATATTAAATATATTTGGTACAAACATCTTCAAACAGTTGAAAATCTCCTTGGGATACATTTCTTGAAGTGAGGTTGGCTAAGTAATTTATGGTACAGCCATAAGCAATATGAAGTTATTAAAAATTATGATATAGATCAACATTTGGCTAACTATAGCCTATGGGCCAGATCATTTGTGTCCATCCATTTGCATATTGTGTAAGGCAGTTTGCATGCTACAGTGCAGAGACAAGAGTTGAGTGACTACAACTGGGACCATATGGCTCACAAAGGCTAAAATATTTATTATCTGGCCCTTTCTAGAAAGTGTTTCCTAGCCCTGATATAGATTATTAATATGCAGGCTGACAATACTGCTGAGTGAAAAAAAGACATTTTTATTACGTATCATATGTATTACATTAATATTTGATAATAAAGTTTAAATCAAATATCCTATTTATTTAAAATTATATATGGGCAAGAGACCCAGCAAGGTTGTTCACCAAAGTGCATTAAGTAATTCTTTCTTTTTTACATTCTTATTTATAATTTTCGGCATACTCTACATTTTCTTAAAAGGGTTGTCATAGATTGTTTTCACATTTATACTTTTTTTTTTTTAAAGATTTTATTTATTTATATGACAGAGAGAGACAGCGAGAACAGGAACACAAGCAGGGGGAGTGGGAGAGGGAGAAGCAGGCTTCCCGCTGAGCAGGGAGCCCGATGTGGGACTCATCCCAGGACCCTGGGATCATGACCTGAGCCGAAGGCAGACGCTTAACGACTGAGCCACCCAGGCGCCCCTCACATTTATACTTTAACTCCTCAAACCACTCTGTTCAGTCTTCTGTGCCCAAAACTAATGAAACAAGACAGCAATGATCACAAGAGACATTGAACGTCACTTTTTTAGTTTTTAAGTAGGGTGAGCATACATAGCAGATTGCCTTGGGACAGGGCTGGTTCATCGCTACTGGGACTATAAATGTCAGCGTAGCCATGCGTTTCTCTTAATTCTGTGGTAGTTCTTCACAGCCTCCGAAGCTGCCCTTTGTCTCTTATGTGTCCTTTAAGTGTTGATGACCTCTGGGCTCTGTCATGGGTCTCATCCCTTCTCACTCTATTCACTCTCTTGGGAACTGTCCCCAGTTCCCACAGTTTGGTTTACACCTATATACTGATGATTCCTAAATCAGTACCTCTAACGCGGAAAGCAATCTTTCTGGGTATTTTTAAGATATCTCCAATCTCATGTAATCTGGGTGTCATCCTTGACATTTCCCTTCCCCTCCATCTTCTGTTCCTCCGATCAGCAAAATTCTCTGGCAACCTAACCTCCTAAAGATTTCATACATTGGTCCCCAGCCGTACTACCACTGTCTGATTCTCTCATTCTTGAGTCTTTCACTACGTGCCTTTAAGTTACCTACCAGACAACACCCAGAAAACTCAGTCTTAAATAACAACCTGAAAATAATATAGAGAGTGCTCAAGTCACTCTCTTCGTAAAATCACTTCAGGAGACCTCCCGTTGCCTAGTGATTTTTTTAAAAGTGTGGTCAATGAACAGTCTTTATCAGACTACCCCCCCCTCCCAGATTACGTATTAAAAATGTGAAATTAAAAAATCTGAAGCCTGAAGTCTGGCCTCCATCACAGTTACTGAATCAGAATTTATGGGTGAAAGAGGCCTAGAAATTTCTATTCTTAACACCACCAGATGATTTTCATGTGCTTTAATGTTTGAGAACTACTTGCCTAGGCCTACGTCGATCATTTCAAGGTATTTATGAGAGCCTCCAAAGCCTTCCATGGTGTGATTCTCACTAACTTCTCTAGCCTCATTTCCTGGATTCCCCAACTAAAACTTTACATTCTGTTAATATAGATTTCTGTACCTTCTTGCTTATACTTTGCTGTTTAACTTCTGTATATATTTACCATTCTCTCTAACTAAAATACTTTTCCCTGCTGACTTCAACCAGCTCACTCATAAATATATTAAAAGTCTTCACTCAGATATCGTCTGCTGCAAGCCTTCCTGGCCTCCCTGCAGACTATGCAACATACAGGTCTGTCTCCTGAGTGTATTACTACTGAGCTCTGTCATCATGCCTGGCACGTAGTTAATACTCAATAAAAGTTTGACAAATTGAGTTAATAATAGACTTACATGAAGCTTCTTAGAATGTATGGATTCTATCCATTATTTTTATTGCATAACATCACCACAAAACTTTGAGGCTTAAAATAACAACTTATTTAGCTTATAATTCTGTGGGCTGACAGTTTGGTCTGGGATCAATCGGGCAGTTTTTCTGCTGATACAATTTGGGCTACTCACCAGTGTGTGGTCAGCTGCTGGCTTTGCTTCAGGTGGCTTTGCTTCAGGGGGCTTTGGCTGGCTGATTTTTGGCTGGAGCAGTGACAATTTGCAATGACTCCTCCATCTTATAGAAGGCTAGACTGACCAGGCTTGAGGCATATTCAGATGGAGACAGAGGGTTCTAGGAGAGAGACAGAGAGAGAATGGGAGAAGGAGGTGGGAAGAAAAACTGGAAGTTATTTTGAGTATTATTCTCAGAACTGGCACAAAATCATTTTTTGCCACTTCTTACTAGCCAAAGCAAATGACAACACCAGCCCAAATTTATGAGGAGCAAATAGACTTCACTTCTTGATCGGAGGCACTACAAAGTATTATGACCATTTTTGCAATCTACTGCATGGGTCTAATGTATATAAATTCATAATTGTCATTTATAATGTAACTTTAAACTGGATTCTAATATTTTATCACTACCACCGCTCTCACCGTATAAATACCCTTATTTCATTTTATCTTCAAACCATTCCATTGCCAAATGTTACTGTTTCTTTTCTAGCTCTGTCACCTAATTTCTGTTCAATTAGCCTATTCCAGAGTACCCTTTGCATCTATTCATGAGCAATATAAATAGGCATGTACCATTCAGTTAATTACTTGGATTTGGTTAAGTCTTCAAATGAAGCCAACATTCCCAGGCACAGCAAACTACAGACTCTGAGAATGGACATGCTGCCAATCAGAAAGCATACCGTCCTTGTATCCTTGAATGTTACCTTTCATTTTCAGCTTTACTGCCTTAAAAAATTGACAATACCTGCTTTCGTTCTGTCATATCAGTTGACCTATTTTCTGTTTTGAAAGTGATATTCATCTTTCTGCCTATGAGAGGGGTTCTTCACTGTTAAAAAGAGCTTTCCTTAAAGGGCAAAGCCATCCAAGGTCAAGTCTGTTGGCCTCTTCACTGGTTAGGTGGGTTATGCTCTGATTTAGAACTCGTGCTCTGAACCCTAGCATTCATTATTAGAGTCTGTGCCTTCCTGTCCTGATTTCCATGGTTAGTCTCGGAACTTTAACTTTATTGGCATTTAATTTCATTTTCTCACCAGACCTTAGAAGGAAATCTAGCAATATCTGATATTTGCAAATAACATGAGGCACAAGAAGGGCATGGAAATTATGAAGTAGGCTTTTGAGTTTTCTACCCTAGGGACTTTTTTTCTTTTTGGCCTTATTGTTTCTCTAATTTTCCTCCTCATGGATTCTGAATTAAACTCTCAGCAGTCTTTAATTTTTTTTCTTTAACACAAAAATGGATTTAATGCAAACACTTGGGAACTGGACATTTCTGTTTCCAAGAAGCAACATAATTTCTTTCTTATTTTTGAGGACACCTTGGGCACAGTGCTTCCCTGTTTGTGGCCTCACTGAAGCTTAGCATCCAAGCCTGTCATTCACCAAGGGGAAAAAGTCATAGAATTTGCTTTGTGACCTAGGATATATGGCATGTAAGTGTGTGTTGCAAAACTTAATGCATAAAGCTGCTACTTTTGATACAGTCTGGCTCATGGAGAGATGGGATTTAGCTGAATATAATGAGAATTTGATGTGACTGGAAATTGAACAGAAGCATCTTTTTATTGAAGGTGGTGAGCCTTATAACAATCATTTAGTGCCAGAAGTTATTGTTTTTCACATTACTTTTCAACTATAAAACCTTTCAGAGCCTTATAAGAAAATCCTTGTCCTTGTTCAAGCAACAAAAAACTTGGTAACTTTTTCTTTACATCCACATGAAGCAAAATAATGTAGTAACATCCCCTCACCTCCCTTTTTAAACATCTGTCTCAGATGTTCTTTATGTTAAGAACTGTCCTCTGATGAAATCTCATTTTCCCTCTTTTCTTCCCCTGTGAGAACCTCAAGGAAGAAAAGAAAAGAGAAAAGAGAAAGAAAAAAAGAATTCTAGGCATGATGCTGGAGACTTGAAATGTACATAGAAACTTTTTGGAAAAAAAAAAGATGTTTTTTAGACTTTAGTTAGAATCTTTCTTACAATGTGTGTATAAATAAGCATTTCAGTTGCTGCAGATCTTTGAAAAGGATGAGTGCCAACAAATCTTGAATCAGACATTTGAATTAAAGTTAGGGAAAAAGCATTCTATTTCTTGCCCCATTCACAAATCGACTTTAGAAACAGTCATATGAATTTTCTCATTCAGTTTTTCCATTTATAAAATAGGTATCAATTCAAGTGAAAAAAAATTGTTAGTTGATTTCTGTTTCAAAAGTATATTTTTATCTCATCTCAGGTGTCATCTTTAAGCAGTAGTAGTATACTCTTCCGCACCAGAGAATATATTTAGAAAAATTAGTGAGTAGAGAGTTGTAATTTTTTTTAAGTTTTTTTTTTTTTTTTTTTGGTCTTTTAGTGGATCTGATAAAAGTATTTTAAGTTCCAGTCTTCTGCAAATATATGACTTACGCGGGCGCCTGGGTGGCTCAGTTGGTTAAGCAACTGCCTTCGGCTCAGGTCGTGATCCTGGAGTCCCGGGATCGAGTCCCGCATCAGGCTCCCTGCTCAGCAGGGAGTCTGCTTCTCCTTCTGACCCTCATGATCTCTCTCTCTATCTCATTCTCTCTCTCAAATAAATAAAAATAAAATCTTTAAAAAAATATATGAATTATGCAATTAGTGAGTTTAGCGCTACTTTGTATAGTCTGTTGAATTTCAGTGTGGTCTTCCTAAATATTTTTCTCTGGTTTGGCAACTATTCCCTATAGAAAAGCAGGTTATTAAAAGGGTCACTTCAGTTTTCACCAAAATGATAGCAAAGGTTTTGTCAACCTGTGTGAGGCTGATTTTTTTTTTTAAGATTTTATTTATTTTTTAGAGAGCGAGCGAGAGAGAAACAGCATGAGAGGGGAGAGGGTCAGAGGGAGAAGCAGGCTCCCCGCTGAGCCGGGAGCCCGATGTGGGACTTGATCCCAGGACTCTGGGATCATGACCTGAGCCGAAGGCAGACGCTTAACCATCTGAGCCACCCAGGCGCCCGAGGCTGATTTTTTAAAATCAGTACCAATATTTATGAGCTTTCAGGATTAAGACGATCTTGAATTCCACACACAGGGCCGGCTGTCCTCACAGCTGTAGAAGAGAGGACAGGACAAGTCTGCCATTCTCAGGGCGGGGCTAGGTGTGCTTAGAAGAGGTACAGGACGATGACAGAAGGGCTTTCAGAAGATGTCTTGCAAACTACAGGCTTGTGATGTTGAGGGTTAGGTGTTGCTAACACACTTCTGTGGTCATCTCCGCAGAGAAAATGATGCTGCGTCAACCCCATTTTGTGAAATTAGAGAAGAAATATTTCTTTACTTGTATTTCCTGCTGCTTCTCCAATGTGACATCATGAGATGTGAGGATGCTGGGGGGAGTCCGGGCCCTGTACACCACTCAGGTGACTCCGGGAAAATCGATGGACAGAGTGACAGCCACCCTAATCTTACTGTAGACTTTTATTTTAGTTGGTGTAAAAGCTAGCTCTGTGAGCTAAATGTAAATAAATAACTCAAAACTTTATCAACATATAATATGAGGAATAAGAGCAAGCAATAATAAAGGGTAATTCAATAGCTTTCTTTTTCATTACTTTGGTGTACTTTTGGCAAAATGTTCAGTTTATGCACTGAGCATTTCAAGTTAATTCCAGGTCTAGGTAAACTAGTGTCATAATTAATACATGTATTGAATTATCATTGGTTTGTTATAAAGGGCTGTAATTACAAGTTTCAATATGTAAAGATGTGCAGGTGGTACTCTAGAATTAAATCAAATATATCGATAAAACTGATGCATATGATTTTACTAATTGCGAGCCTGCTCTGTATGGAAACACTACAAGTTGTTTTCAACAAGACATCCGTACTGTTTTATGCTCTTGAATATTACATGCAATTACTCATAAAAATGAGAGGTAAATGCTCCATTTTTAATCTTGGTTCATTAAATACAAGGTATGCAAAAACTAACATTAAAAAAGTGTGCTTCAAGTGGCAAAAATAAAAGAAACAAAAACAGTGAAATAAAATGGTAGTAGCGTAACCACTCTGCTGGCTCATAACACTCATGCTGTCATTTCATCAGTCAATGAGAACATATTCATTCCTTTTCATTCCACTCACTGCAAAAAAAAATTTGCTTATTGTCAGTTAAATATGAGGAGCATTGTCATAATGGCGAGGGCATTAGCCCTTTACCTAACCAACCATTGCAAGAATTGGAGAACCACGATGACAGACTTACTGTGCCTCGGACACCACCAGCATTCTGGGTCTCAGCTTCCCCCCTCCTTTGGGCCACATGGAGAAGGAGGGCTGCTCAGAGTCCTTGGAGATGGGAGGCACATGGGCACATCTCTAGCTAATGAGCAGTGAGAGGAGGTAATATGTGTTAATTCCAGGCCGAGGCTATGTGATCCTCTAGTGTCTCTTCAGCTGCCAGGAAATAGAGGGGGGGACTCGGCCCTGATGAAGCTTCAAGAAATTGAGGCCTCCTTTAGCTCAGGTTCCTAACTCCTACACAGAGCAAATTCTCTACCACCTCTCAACATCCACTGCATATTTATGAGAAGGAGGAAATGAACCTTCCTTATGTTAATTCACTGAGATTTCCAGGTAAATTTGTTAAGAGCAGTACAACCTAGTCTAGCCTGAATAATTCTTTTTTTTTTTTTTTAAAGATTTTATTTATTTATTTGAGACAGAGAGAATGAGAGACAGAGAGCATGAGAGGGAGGAGGGTCAGAGGGAGAAGCAGACTCCCTGCCGAGCAGGGAGCCCGATGCGGGACTCGATCCCGGGACTCCAGGATCATGACCTGAGCCGAAGGCAGTCGCTTAACCAACTGAGCCACCCAGGCGCCCAAGCCTGAATAATTCTATGGATTGGATAATTTCTTCACCTTTATAACTTATATTCAGGTAGATTAATAACACTTGTTCCTAAATGAAGCCCTATTTTCTCCTTAACTTTTAGCTTTCATCTTCCTTCTTTCCTTATTTTCTGCTGCCAAATTCAAATTGTTGTCAGTACCTTATTTGGGCCAGGATGATTAATTTTGGAAGATAGCGAGCAGAGGGAAGGTGGGGGGCAGGACAAATAAATCCTATGAGCCCAGAGGACAGAGCAGGGTCAGTCTGGATAGCAAGCCACAAAGGACAGAACAAGCAACGAGTGACCTGAGGCCACAGGCAGGTCTTGAAATTTGGGAGTGAAGGTTGTGCAGATGACAGAGGAATGGTGCCATGATTAGCATCCGTGGGCTCTTCCGGCAGTGTGAGATGACAGGTAGGGTGTAGGATTCAGAATGGAAGACTGGGAACAACATTTTAGGATTGAAAAGGGCAATGATGGTTGTCTTGGTGGATACTAGGGACGTGGGTCAAGAGCCAGCGAAGGAAGTTGAGCCTTAGAGGTAGAGGCCCTGGGGAGTGAGGCCACACCCAGCCTGGAGCAGTCATGTTTCAAAACAGAGGTTAGATATGGCCTTGATGCTGTTGCTGCAGGGCTTGTTCAGCATTCCTCGTGGCTCTGGAAGCAGGACCCGAACCTAGAAGGGGAGGTAGGGGACTGAGCCCACAGACGAGACCAGAGCTCTGCAGGAACAGACGTTAGAGAACAGTGGAGTGGGGACACTACCATCTCTGACAGCCCTACTTTGGGGACCTCAATTCTATTTTATATATCATATGGCATGTGAGTTACGTCAATTCCATCGTATCCTTCACCACAGATACTCCCTACCACTACCTTTATAATTTATTTGTCAGATACCTGCAATGCCTCCCCACAGTTTGCGTGTTTATGTTTACCCACCTACAGCAGGTTTTGTGATGTAGTGCGGACATTAAGAAGGCCCCCTGGAGTGGGTGTCTGCAGTCCCGAGTGTATAGCCGGATCCTACAGCTGACGGCTGCCTGTGTGACCACCAGCAGGTCATGTGACCCCTCCGGCTGAGTCACTTCCTCTGTGGAAGCCGTGGGTCTGTGTGTTTGTGGGAGGTGGGGGAGGGTGGATTAAATGAACTTCAAGGCCTTTGTGTCTCTTCAGTTCTCTGTGGTGAGTCTGACTTTCACAGAAGTTGCAGTTCTGGGAAGTAACAGAGCTTTACACACTCTTCCTCTTTGCCCCTTGTCTATGTCGATCTTAACATCTGAACCCAAATTCAGCTCCAACTTTAATCCTCTCTTGGTTTTCTTCTCTCCACAACTCTTCCCCCCAGTTTTCTGTCAGCAGCCCTACCCTGCAACCTGCTAGCCTTCCGCCAGCGATGTCAGCAGCTGTGAGCGCCCATGAAGATGTCCCCTCGTGCACCAGCAATCTCTCCAGGCAGCCTCTTTGAAAGCTTCTCTCAGGCTGAGCAGCTGTGTGAAAACCAGACTCGGGGTGTGATATCGGAGGCTGGCTGCCGGCTCCCAGTGGTAACAGCAGGGCAGTTTTATGTGGTATTGGTTTTGATACATCAGAAAAAAGAGAGAAGAAAGAGCCCCTCTCGGCCCCCCATCTTCTCTTCTCCTGCCTGTATATACGGGGAGATAGTGCAGGCTTCCCAGGTATCAGCTTAGATGATCAAAACTGCAATCAATACTTTCCTCTGCAGTTTGTGCACCTCTTTAGGCCTTTATCCTTCTTGCTATAACTGGCTAAGCTCATCTTTCTGACTCAAAGTGGAAATAAAACTGTCTTAGGTGATATAAAACATTTTTCCCAAGTAACACATCAGCAGGAAATCTCCACATGCATATTCCTGCCCTCCTGTCAAAGTTAACTTACCCAGACTGAGCTAATGGTCTTTCTCCCTGTGACCTGGGCTACCTCTCTTCCCCAGGTGACTCCATTTTGGTCAATGGTACCTGCTTTCTTCCCAGTCTGCAAGTCTTTTTTTTTTTTTTTAAGATTTTTTTAATTAATTAATTTATTTATTTATTTGACAGAGAAAGACACAGAGAGAGAGGGAACACAAGCAGGGGGAGTGGGAGAGGGAGAAGCAGGCTTCCCGCCGAGCAGGGAGCCCGATGTGGGGCTCGATCCCAGGACCCTGGGATCACGACCCGAGCCGAAGGCAGACGCTTAATGACTGAGCCACCCAGGTGCCCCCCAGTCTGCAAGTCTTGTGTTCTTCCTTACTTCTTACTTTCTCTTTATCCCTTACACCTTGTCAGACATTAAGTTCTTTTACCTTTTCCCCAAATTGTCTCTAACATTTGCTCTTTTTCCTATTTTTGTTACCACAACTCTAGTTCATGTCTTCATTTAAAAAGCAGTAACTGTTTTTCTTTAGTTTCATACAAGCCAAACTCCTGTTTGGAGTCAGGGACCCCAGCAATACCTGCCTTAGTGTTGGAGGGGTGGTGATGTGGTAATGTTCCCACTCATTTGGCGGCAGGGGAAACAGAGCCTGATTGGTGGTCCAGGAAGGTCTCTTGGTCTTGCTGGTGTAGAAGGAGGAGACTCCCATGGGCACTGTCCAGAAACTGCACCTTTGACCACACATGGCTTTATGGACAGAGCCATCTTCTGGCTGGTTGAAGTCCTGGGTTCTGCTTGCAGCTGGGGCACTCGGCTTGCAAGGCAGTGAAGCTCTGAGCCTCAGTTTTTGCCCACACCTGAGAGGTTTAAATTCGTCCCATCTCTCCTCTCAGCCCTGTGGGTCTCCATGGGTCACCTACAGCTAAGAACTCTGCTCTCTCACCAAACAGGAAAAAATAAATATATGTACTTTCTGCCAGTGAGCGGAAACAGAAATGCTTAAAAAAAAAAATTTTTTTTTTCAACCAGCCTCAGGGCCCTCACCCTAAGTTGGCTCTGAAGACTAGATAAATCAGCTGTAAAATGCCCATTTGCAACTCTTTAGTGCCTAATAAATACATGAGATAGACTGCATTATAACTAAGTCTTACAGATTCTCCCTCCTTGACATTTTTCAGGTTCGCTCTCCTCTCCATGCGGGGGCTGCTCTCTTTACAAATATGCTTACCGGCTCTCACCTGGGCTGCTGACTAGCTTTCTAAATATGCTATCTCTGCCATATTTTCTCAGCCTCCAATTTGTCCTTCCCAGTATGCCAGAATGTCCTGTGTAAGTCCCGTGGCTGCAGTCGGATGGCTTGAGGAACTTCTTCAGACTTCACTTCCTACCCTCTCTCCCAGACATCTTTTGGCTTGATATGATTGGTAGCCATCCTGCAGCCTAATATTTTGATTCTTCATGGCTTTTACTTTTAATCTTCCCCATTGAGTAAGCTGAATTCTCACCCATATGCCTGCAGGGTAGTTTTTCAGACTCTGACACCCCCACCAGGTCCCTAGGAGCCCAGCATGGATGCAGTTGATATTAAGAGGGTGCATAAGAATTCCTCGGCAAAGAATTGGGGCAAAGCTCTCCAGGCAGAGGGACCAGCATCTGCTGAGGCTCAGTGGCGGGAGAGAACACAGTATGCTTAAGGCATGATTTTGCAAACTTCTGTGATATTTGGTTACAAATAACGTTTTTCATCACGATGCAGCACACATATAATTAGAGCGGGGGGGTGGAATCTAACAAATAACACTGATAAGTTTCTCTTCTCCCATTTCATTAAAATAAAATGCTGATCGTGACCAACTAAATTGTTTTCACACTTCACCAAAATCCATTAGAAAGTATAAAAGCATAGATTTGAGGTCCAGACTGGGTGGAGCCCAGGGTGTGAGGGGTAGTTTGATGCAAGATGAAACCAGAAAGGAAAGCAAAACAAATCCCTCGGTGCCTTGTGTGCTGGTTAAGCTTGTCTATCATTAACCTAAAAGCCACCAAAAGGCACCACAGCGTTTAAACAGGGGGGACTTGGGGAGTGTGACATGAGCAAGTTTGTACAATATTCTTGCTGCAGACTGATTTGTGGGGGTCAAGAGTGGGTGTGGAAGATAGAGGTGTTTTTTGTTTGGTTTTGGTTTTGGTTTACCTTTCCAAGTGAGAAACGATGGTGGTCGGAATAGAATGGGATAAAGGAGATGGAGCAGTGGACACTTTGAAGCTATTGAAAGGACAGGATTTGTAGGATTTACGGATAGTAGATCTGGAGTGTAAGGAAGCAGAGAGGGTCAGAGATGACCCTGGGTTTTCAGCCAGTGGAATTAAGATGATGGTACACCCGTTCATTTAGAAGGGAGGACTTGGGGTGCCTGGGTGGCTCAGTCATTGGGCATCTGCCTTCGGCTCAGGTCAGGATCCTAGGGTCCTAGGATCAAGCCGCGCATCGGGCTCCCTGCTCAGTGGGGAGCCCACTTCTCCCTCTCCCTCTCCCCCTGCTTGCGCTTTCTCTGTGTCTCTCTCTGTCAAATAAATAAATAAAATCTTTTAAAAAAAAAGAGAGAAGGGGGGACTTGAAGAAAATCAGGTAGGAAGTGTATCTTGGTGTGGTCTTCTCCAACAGCAGGAACTCAAGACAGGTTTAAAGGCAAGTGGTTTGTTTGGGAGTTGATCCCAGGAAATGCTAACAGGGAAGTGAGTGAGTGAGACAGAGAAGGGGAGGTAGGCCATAAAAGGTATATTTCTGAGGAATTTACTATGGTGTATAAGAGCTCATGCCTGTTGGGGAACTCTAGAAGCCAGTATGGAACCTGTGCCCCCAGGGTTACCCCACCTGGGAAAAGGAGCTGAGGTATTTATGCCCCAGCCCTTCTCCTGTCAGTCATTAGCTGAATAGTGGACATCAATTCTCTAGCACTTCTACTTTCCATGTGGAGTAGGCAGAGTAAGCTCCAATGGCCAGAGAAAACCTTCAGACAAGAAATGCAAATGCTGGACGTTGGAAGTTGGGTGTAGGAACTGAAATAATAAAGCCAGGGGGCTCTGGGGAGGGCACAGACAGCAGCCTCTGCTACAAGATGTTGTGTGGAGAGGGAAGATGGAGGCAGCAATCTTGAGCTTAGTTGTAGGTTTAATGCATTTGACCTAACTTTCAGACATACAAATAAAGACATCACCTTAGATACTTGAGTCGACTTCAGAAGAGGATAGAGAGCTGGAGTCATCCGAACAGAGGTGATAATCCAAGAAGTGGTCGATACTGTCTATTGGAAGAAACTACAGAGCAGGCACGCAGGAGAGACTCTGCCTCAGACCTGAGGAATCCTAGCCTTTAATGGCCTGATAAGGGAGGATACTGAAAAGAAAACTGAGAGTGGTTCTCGGAAAATAGAACAGAAACCAAGAGAGTTCATGCTCTGAAAATCAGGGGAAGATAATACTCAGAGAAAGAAGGAGGGTCTGCAGCAACCGATGTTGCTTAGAGGACCAAAAATGTCCGTTACGTCTTGAATCATGGAGATTATTGCTCTTCACAACAAAATCTATTTTGGTGGGGCAGTGGAGATTGAAGATGGAGGGAGCATAGGGGTTGTGAGTATGGACTGTCAAGCAAGACTGTGTGTCAAACAGCAGTGTGACCTTGAGCAAGTAATCTGCCCTCTCTGAGTCAAAGTTTCCTCATCTCTAAAATAAAGATAACCATTGTTCCTACCTCTTAGCATTACTAGAATATTAAGAATCAAATGTTAAATACTAAAACCTGTGCCTGACAGATGATAAACATTAAACAAATAGTAGCAATTGTTAGTTTTATTCTTTATATTCTGCAAATTTCTCTGATCTCCTTCTCTAATTTCTCTCTAGTCCTTGGTGTTATACTTTCCAAGCAGATCCCTAGGTTTTGGTAATATGGGAGGCCTGCCAAATGCTCAAAAGCTTCTACTCACCAGTCTACTCTAGGAATCTCGTTTCTCTGACACTGTGTTCTGATAGCTGGTGTAGGGTTCCAGTGAGAACCTTCTTTTTTCTCCCCGAGAGACTTCAAGTTTCAAGGCATGCTATTTATGGTGAGGTTCATTTATTTAATAAATGTCAGGCTCCTCTATTGTTTGTTATTTCATGAGGTTACTTAGCCTTGCTGCTCCAAGTGTGGACCCCAGACCAGCAACCTCAACACAATCTGGGGGCTGGTAGAAATGCAGAATCGCAAGCTCTATCCCAGACTTGCTCATCAGAATCTTCATTTGTACAAAATCACTGGGTGGTGCGTATGCCCATCGAAATGTAAGCAGCACGCTCTTAAGAGCCCACATAGCATTGTACAATGCCACAAACATTCAATCTCAAATAGCTTCCTCACCTAAATTATCTGATTTCAGAGAACTTTTCACAACTTTCCTAAGACCTTGTGGTAGAAACCCCATGACCTAATTGGTTGATGCTTAGTCAATTGCTACTCCTCTGAAATAGGCACCCCACAGTTTGGCTGTCATATGCCGCTGGTTCAGAACCAGGGCAGGGATTTAAACAAGGGACTCAATTTGTCTATTGCATCAAGAGTTCAAATGAAACTGAATAGGACTTAAAAGAAAAACTCAGCATTAGCCAGGGTATCCCTTTCCTCAAAAGTAGAAAAAATGGGCTCAAATCACTATTCCATGCCCTAGGAAAGTCCTGTGCCTCTTGCCATCCGACTTTTTGAAGTTTGCCATGTGTAATGGACATTCTCTTGGCCATATGTCCCTGAAGCTTCTGCTTCAGCTGAATTTAGTTTGCAGATCAATGTACCAATCCTTGAATGTGACAGTTTCATTCAGAGCTCCACTTGCCTCATTTTTCAGAAAAAAAAAAATTAGAAACACTTACACAATTCCTTTGTGTGCAGGACAAATTATAACAGGTTTGAGGAGATGGGAAGGACATACCACACTTAAGTACAAACAATGTAATGTTTTGTACTAGCCAATCCTTGCCATAAAATGCCCCTTGGACATTTTTACAATGGATTCAGCTTTCTGCCTTGTCTTTCCACCCTCCCTTCTCTCCTCCCTCTTACTTCTGTGCAATCTCAGAAAGGAAATCATAAAAGGAAAAAGCCCTACTAATTCTTTCCATTTTGTAAGGCACTATAATTTAGTATTTAGGCTCCCTTTGTAACCCAGACTCTGCTGAAGCTTTGAAAAGGCTACTTGCCATGCCATGTAACTGAAAATGGTGTGAACTCCCTCAGAAACACACAGGCTGAGCATGGCGGATGGGAGCTTATCCAAGAAATTGACTAGGTAGTCATAAAGTAAGGAATGTCCACTTGTAGGAAGGATAGCCTCCTCTTTCCTTTGTCTTTCCTACTCTGTATCATTCTTTGATTAGAACACTTACGAGTTTGTGTTGGCACTTTTTTTTTTTTTTTTTAGAGAGGGCAGGGAAGGGGCTGAGAGAGAAGGAAAGAGAGAATCTTAAGCAGGCTCCACTCCCAGCATGGAGGCCAAGGTGGGGCTCCATCTTACAACCCTGAGATCATTACCTGAACCAAAATTAGAAGTCAGACGCTTAGCCAACTGAACCACCCAGGCACCCTATGTGTTGGCACTTTCTAATTGGTGAGAAATACCTAGTATGTGTCAAGCACACTACTCAGTGATTTATATACATTGACTCTTTCATACTCATAACACTATTGGCAAGATAAGTGTTATTTTATACTTGAGGAGACTGGAATTATGGAATGTAACCATTTTAGCCAGAGTGACACAGTCAGATAAGTACCCATGTAATTTAATTACTTCTCTGTTTCTCTAACTAGACCGTGGACTTTTGTGAAAGCAGGAACCACGTTGTCTTAATATGTGGCTTTGAAGTGTTTGGTCCTCTAGTAAGTTGTAGGGCCTCAATAATTGTTTGGATTGAATATACCACTTCAAAGCACAAAGGATGAGAGAAAAACCTAGTTTCTTGACAATGAAATAAAAGATTCATATATATGAACGTACTTTTTTTCATGATAGAACTGAGAGATCATGAGGTAGGAGAGATAAAACTTGAAAATAACTTCTATTCTAGGTACATCCCCTTATCTTAGAGAAGTTTAACTTTCCTACCTCAAAGGGATTGAAATAAAGAATGAGGTATGGCTACCCTCTTGAGCCACTCCTCTACCAAGATTACTAACATCCTGGTTTGCTCATTTTCAGTTCACAGACCTTAATTACGTACCACACAGCATGAATCATCCTGTCTGTTCCTACAGAGAATACCAATTTGTCTTCCAGACTATGCAGCAAAGCAAACCTTCCTTCTGCCACTACAGAAAAGAGTGAGGAAGAAAGACAGCAGATTCTGCTCTGCCCACCACCTGGGGAGCATTTTCCTCTCTGAGATGATAATAGCCTGACCTATGACCACCCCTTGGAGTGCAGGGCTCTAATACTGGATCATTTTAATCAGAGGCAATGGCCTTGCCATTGTATCACTCTGGACAAGTCATTAACCCCCTAGAAGCCTCAGTCACCTCATTTTAGATAAAGGGGCAATTCTTACAGAAAGTAAGAATTTGCCATCCTGTTAAGACAGGCTCAAATAAGGCTGGATTTTAGAATGTTCTTTTCCCTTCTACTTCTACACTGGGTTGTTGCCTTGTCTGTTTATTGACATGGAAACCAAAGCAAAGGTAACACCTCACTTACCTGGAATTTATTTGTTCTGAAACCTCAGGGCTCTGGGACAAAGCCAGGAAAAGCTGATACCAGGAAGTAAACAAGTAAGACTTCTGAACTGCCACAGGCCCCAGGCCTTCTGAGTCTATGTGTCTATGACCCCTGCTTAAGTCCATGAGGTCATTCGCTCCCATCTCTATGACACCCACGTCCAACCATCCAAGGAATGAGTTCTTTCCTAAGTCAGGTCCAATTTGGATTGATTGAGGGGCTGTATAAAGAAGCAGGGACTCTGTCTCCCACCCATTGTGTTTACTTTCAAAATACAGTCACCCTAGAATGAGGTTAAAAGAAGGCACATATATACCACATCTTCTTTATCCATTCATCTGTCGATGGACAGCTTGGCTCTTTCCATAGTTTGGCTATTGTGGACATTGCTGCTATAAACATCGGGGTGCAGCCATCAAAAGGAATGAAATCTTGCCATTTGCAACGACGTGGATGGAACTGGAGGGTATAACGCTGAGCGAAATAAGTCAATCAGAGAAAGACATGTATCGTATGATCTCACTGATATGAGGAATTCTTAATCTCAGGAAACAAACTGAGGGTTGCTGGATTGGGGGGTGGGGTGGGAGGGATGGGGTGGCTGGGGGATAGACATTGGGGAGGGTATGTGCTATGGTGAGCGCTGTGAATTGTGCAAGACTGTTGAATCTCAGATCTGTACCTCTGAAACAAATAATGCAATATATGTTAAGAAAAAAAACAAGAAGAAGATAGCAGGAGGGAAAGAATGAAGGGGGGAAATCAGAGGGGAGACGAACCATGAGAGACTAGGAACTCTGAGAAACAAACTGAGGGTTCTAGAGGGGAGGGGGGTGGTGGGATGGGTTAGCCCGGTGATGGGTATTAAGGGGGGCACGTACTGCATGGAGCACTGGGTGTTATACACAAACAATGAATCATGGAACACTACATCAAAAACTAATGAGTAATGTATGGTGATTAACATAATAATAAAAAATAAATAAATAAAAGAAGGCACAGACATCTTTGTCCTTTGAATTCACCTAGGCTACCTCCCATATCTTGCTCCTTGCATACCTCATTCTTGACATTTTTGGTTCCTGCACCCCCCCCTGCCGCTTTGGCTCCATAACTTCAACTCCAACATTTGGTTGGACCCCTTGATTGAGGCCCAGGTTAATTTCCTCTCTAAAATTTAGATCGCTCTCCTAAATTTTACCCCGGCACTCCCCAGAACCCAACTCGCAGCCATCACCCTCTGGCGACCATGGGTTGCCTGCACCTCCTCACCATGCCAGAACTACATCACTCATCTGAGTGCACAGTTACTGAGTGCGGAGACTGTATCACCGGCAACAGTGAGGAGAGTGAGCATAGAGCACAACAAGCAAGAGAAAAAACTATAAAACAAGGCAAAGGAACTAATGAAAACACACTGTGATATAAGAGATGGGAGAATTGAAAGGACTCCGTATAAGAAGATGGGAGACCTGGCGTAGGTCCCTGCTTATGTCCCTTTAATTAAATCACATCACTCCTCTCTTGACAGTAGTGTACTTATCTGTAACTGAGAAAGCTGGACAAACTCTCAAGTCCCGCTTAATTCTGACATTCTGTCATTCTAAGGGCAATAGAAAACATACATTTCTGAGGGCCTCACAGAAGTCATTTTATCACAGCACAGTATGATAATTAATATTCACAATGATAACTCTGGGTCATCAAGGAAAATTACATTATGCCCAATGTACTTTCAAGGAAGGCCTCATAAAGTTTAATGTATTTTAAAATGGTTTTCTGTCAGAATGTTAAGTGAAAAAAAGTATATACTGTATTGCTACTTGGAAAGGTAACTCCTCAGTTATACTGAAAAAAAAGGCATCTAGGATGACCAAATTTTAAGGATTCTATAGAGTGAAGCTTTGGTGTATCTATAAAGCTTTGATCAAAATAACTGCTTCATACTAAAGTGTTTACCAAGACCAGAAAGGGTTTCCAAATTAAACAATTCAGATGGGTTGTTATGGCAGCAAATAGGTTTGCTCCCTCATTAATATGCATTTTAAGTTTTCATATGTTAACCTCATGTCATATTGTTTTTTCTCTATAAAACAGGACCATCTGAGTTAGCCTCTTCTACTAATTTATATATTGATCTTATCACTTTATATAGTGATCTTATCACCTTCAGGAAGTACTTTTCCTTTGATGACTTTTTTAGTTTTGTTTGGATATTTGTGTTCTTTTATTTATTTATTTATTTATTTTAAAGATTTTATTTATTTATTCATGAGAGACAGAGAGAGAGGCAGAGGGAGAAGCAGGCTCCCAAGGAGCAGGGAGCCCGATGCGGGACTCGATCCCAGGACGCTGGGATCATGACCTGAGCCGAAGGCAGACGCTTAACCATCTGAGCCACCCAGGCGCCCTATTTGTGTTCTTTTAAATGCTTTGGCTATTATTCCATTACTGACAGAAAAGCTTAAAATGCTCAGATTACTACTTACAATTTCCACTCATTTGCCATCAAATTCATGACTCTCTCAGTGTTCACCCATGCTGGAAATATTGCTCTGTAGTGATTGGTACTTGGTGACTTGGTTCTTCCATCACTTCAGCATTCCAAGGAGGAGCTTCACAGCCACTGGAGAGCTTGAGAGATGTGTTTCCTTTCTAAAGCTGTTCTTGTGAGCTTCTCTCCAAGCTTACCATTGACTAGAGTCTGAGCCTGTTTTCCACCATCAAATGCAACCCAGGTTAATAACAATCCTTACCTTATATCTTTTCAAGAACATTGAAGGATTTTAGCCCTTTTCTCAATTTTTAAGTATTCAGGCTCTCAAATAAAACAGTGGTGATAAATTCATGAAGTTGGGTTGTTGTTACCTGATATTGCAAAACCAATGATTTCTTCCCACAACATTTCAGTCTCAAGAAGAGAACAAATATAATGCATCACATTCTAAATTCGTCCCAAAATTTGTTCTCCACACATAAGGAAACATGATACAGTAGAAAGTGAGAAGTCGTTATTGCAATGTAAATAACTAGAGATAGCATTTTTCTTTCAGGGAAGATAAAAGCAGTCTTTTTTCTGCCAGCCGGGGCTTGCGCTTCGCTCAGCACACGGTGTCACTTCAGCCAAATCACTTAACCTTCATGGTCTTTAGTTTTTCTGAGATATAAAATGGGGTATAAACTCGATGACCTCTGTTGGCCCATTTGGCTCTTTCGCTTTCTGATCTGCTAGCAATTCACAGGATGAAGGTCACTTTCCTTTTGCCAAGTGTTGCTAATTGGGCTGCAGAAAATTGGTGCAGTGTTGGAGCCACTCATAAGTAGTTAATGTTTAAATGTTACCCAGGCAATCCTGCAAGGATTGGGGGGTTCAGAAGCTGAAGCATCCTTCAATATATCTGAGGGATCCCCAGAACTTGGAGGGAGGGTTAAAGTATAGTCACTATTTTGTCAGGAGATTTATTATTAAAAATGGTCTGGCTCAAAGATTTCTGAGCCTCCAGAAATAACTATTTGCACACAAATTATTGATTTCAGGGTACTCTCTCTGAATTTGCAGGAAATAACTGCTCAGCTTTTGGAGCTTATTTACTGTACTGATTGCCTTGGTTAAAAAAGTATAAAAAGTACAAAAAAGCAATGGAATCAGGAAGACGAGAATAAAGAACGTATGTATTGCTATACGTTGGGAAATATAGTCAAAACTGTGATTTTGAAGAATCTTGAAAATAACAAATGCTCAAAATATTAAGTTAACCAAAATAATCTAGATGAAGAAATTTATAATAGGTGCTTAATTCTGAAAAGGAGAATAAAATATTAATAGGATTTGTGTCTGCATGGCAAGGATTATAGCTGCATTATATATTCTTTATATTTTTCTGTAGTATGTTATTATTCACAGAGTCTGTATAACTTTTATAAGATGGACAATTAAATGTATTGGGAATTCAGCATCCCTTTGGACTGTTTCTTCTATTTCCTCAAGGGTGTAAGTTTTGTCCAAGTTGCATTACTGTTGAATGGTGTGGCCTTTTTTTTTTTTCAAATTGACCAAGGATATAAACAACTTTAAAACATTGTTTGAGGATTCCCATATTTCTTGTTAACAATAATAGCCTACAAATATATCACTGAACATCTTTTATGCACTTCCATTTTCACTAGCCAGTTTGACTTTTTGGACATCTCTGTGGCAGTGTGACATTATTATTCCCCTCACTCATAAGTGGCATATTGTGTGACGTCTATCACTGTGTCACCTCAGGCTCCTCAGTTTCTCAGTTTGGGACATAATACTCAGGTCAAAAGGACTCCACTGGTGGTATTTTATTCTACCAAATAAACATTTCTAGATAAAGTGAAACAAACTGATTCTCAAAGATGAAAGTCTCTGTCATTTTTCCTGAAATTGACTTCCCAGATTACTTGAACTACAGACCGTTTTGTGTATCTGTATTAGATCCAATATATCTGTATTAGATCTAATATCTCTTGTTCTTTGCACAGGCAAGATAAAATATTGTGTGAAAATGAATGTATTTGAGGGTACAGGAGGCTTTCTGAGAACTAAAGAATGGATAAGTAGTTGTCCACACGTGAGCTTGCCTTTTCAGTCAGAGCAGGGGTCTTCTAGTGTCTTCTGTGCTTCTGTTTCTCTTTGGTTCCTGTGGAGACTGGTTAAGAGTTTGAGGTCTGGATCCTTCTCTGTCGTTTAGTACTTACTCAGTGACCTTGAGTGAGTTGCTCAGTTACCTTTCTTGAGCCACAGTTACCTCCTTTTTACAGTGGGGTAATAGTATTACCTACCTCCTGGGGTTGATGAGAGCATTTCACAAGTCCCCACCATAAAGTGCTCAGGATGGTGTTTTGCTCAAAGTTAAGTGCTTAGCATATATTAGCTATAATCATTATTATTATTATCATTAAGTATAAAACTTATGTAACTACACTGAATCTTTACCTCATTATGTCCTGAATTAATATAGTTGCTGTTTCCTTGATATGTTACATTCTAATATCACCTACCCATAACACTTTGGACATTGATACTGGTACATTTACATAAACCAATTATTTTTGTGTTTTTTTTTTTTCCTACAGACCTATAATGAGGGTCCCTGAGATGCAAAATATAGATTTATATAAATAATATACGTAACTGAAAAAGTACAACTCCCAGAATGTAACCATAAAATCCATTTGATTTTGTTTTCCAATGTCTCTGTAAAATATATTCAGTAGAAGTTTTTGCTCTATTACTGGAGGGAAAACTCCAACAAGTTCATTACTATTGGGTAATAGGAAGTCCTAAGGTCACTTTATATACAAAATACAGTCTCGATTCAGGAAATAGGCTGTCTAGTCCAATGTATTAGTCAACACTCAGTCTTCATTTGGTCCCCTTCTCCAACTGAGGCACAGTTTCAGTGGGCTGCTTGCTTGTGGGAGTCAAGTCTGATCCAACTTCTCTATCTTCACACTGGCTTCTCTCTCCTTCCTTCCCTCTCTGGGGCTATTGCTTTCCAACCTTATCAGAGTCAAAATAAGGTGGACAGGAGCAATGTAAGGGCATGAAGATAGTTCTTTCTTGAGTGATAACATCACAATCCTCTTTGTTCTTTCCTATCCTACCCGGATTTTTTCTTCCACGGATGCTTCCGTAGGTTCTTTGGAAGACCCCCTCCAATGGCAACTTCTGCCGAGACTTGAGAAAAGGATTCCATCTACCCAGCTGCAGCAACCCACTCGGCCTGTGGTTTCATGGTGGGCCCCTCCATGTGGCCTCTTTCCATTCTCTCTTCCCCCTCTATTTCTCCCCCTCAAGAAGAAGTCATAACACCCCTAGGCCAGCTTGTACTCAATGTGTTCCCACATCGAATCCACAGAAAACACTACAAATTTGTTCTGATGAACTTTGAAAGCCAGGTTGATTCCAACACGTTAGTAACACTCAAGTTATGCTGCCAGAGCAGTTAGTCATTCCATTTCTCTTTCTGTAGACTTTATAGGAAGAAGTCAGATGTCAGTTCTCGGTGCTCCCACATGCACCCATCCATCCACATACACACACCTTGTGGTAGTCACACATTACACCCTCCACATAGGCCCCTTGCAAAGCCCCTCACTAGGTTTTAGTTACAGGGTACAATTTTCTCCAGAGAAAACTTCCACACAGACTTTTCTTTACAGCAATCCACTTCTTCCTTGTTTTAGACTTTCACACAGAGTAGGAGCTACAATAACCATGCTAAAGCCTCCTTGGGCCTTTTCCTCAGGTTCCTCCTGGGGGACACTTTCACATTTCCTTCGATGCCTATTATCTGTAACACCTTGGCATCTCATTTGTAGCATCATATTTAAAATCCATATTTTTATGGGACAGGTAGGACTTTCACATACAGTTTAAAAATATTTCAGAAATGTTTCAGTAATTTTATACAACATATAATCTGCCAATATTCAAAGTTAAAAATAACCAAGGCCACATGGAAACTATTGCAATTTAAACTTTGGGAACCAGTTGCAGATTTAAAGACGAAAAATGCCCTGCAATAAAGTAGAACAAATATTACTGAGCGTTGTTGGGAAGTTTCTTTTTTTTTTTATAACTGAGTTCTAAGATTTTAAAAAAAGAGAACACTTATATTACAATGAAGTAAAATGACCTTTTAGCTACACAGTTTGAAGTTTCACTAATGGATTTAGCTCCATCAGAAAGAAAAGTTCCATTTCATTTTCTGCCTATCATCCACAAATATAACAGATTATAACGCTAAAGGGGAATTAATTGTGTGACAGTGGAAATGAGTTTGCATAAAATTCATTTACTTGAAAATAGAAGCACTCATATATACCAAATTTGCAGTTAGCTAAGGAGAGATGGTAACAGCAGAGTTAAACCATAGAGCAAAGTGAACCACTGAACTTAATTGGAAACAGCATTTATGTAGTGGTTGAAATAGAAAGACTGAAAATGTGAACAACGATAATGTAATGTTTTCTGTTGGGATTAATGCATTTAAATGTTAGAATATTATATTTTAATTTGTAAGCGTAAGCAAAATGCACTTTAAATTGTGCACATGCATCAGTACTTGAGAAATGGGCTTCCAAATTCTCATTAATGTAATTTTTAGACCCAAGAAGTATGATATTTCCAAAAGGTTTTTTCACCCATGATAATGAGAAAGATACTGTTTTGAGGACATAAATGTGCATTTTTTTCTTTCTTTGAACATCTGCTATTTTTTTTTTATTACACGAACAAACCAATTGATGCTCATTTTGTACAAGGAAGATTTATCGTGTTTACACTGTGTAAAAGACGAATTTATTCAGTGGGTTTTTGTTGACATATGTAACATCTTATTTAGTATTACTGATATATGTGTATTAGAAAAAAAACAATCTAGTTATTGATCTGGTAAAATGGCTTTATTGGTTTGCAGTATTTCTAATTTGAGAGGGAAATGAGCTTCTTATGAAATTGGTTATTTAAAAGAAACAAGTACCAAATTGCTGTGGCCCTGGAAACCAAGATTAATTTGTAACCCAAGAAGAGGAAAGTATTTTATAAAATTTAACTCTTTACTATTCAAATCCATAGTCCTGAATTAAGTTTCATATTCCATCTTAAGCAGTTGCTTCGTGTGTATTAATCAAGTAAAGGCAAGAAAGATTATTTAAAGGTTAGCAGAAATTTAAATTTTGTATCAGAGATGAGATTCAAAGCGTCTGCTAGTTTTTCTTGTTAGATAGTTTGTAAAATGAGATGATTTATTCACTTCCTAATAAGGAATACCATGTTTTCCTATACTAGGGAAAAAGTTTTTGATCACTCTTTCAGTCAGGGTCTAATCAGGAGATAGAAACCACCCTTCAACTTGGACAGAGAAGGTTTAACATAAAGAATTAACAACTAGGGGCACCGGGGTGGCTCAGATGGTTAAGCGTTTGCCTTCAGCTCTGGTCATGATCCCAGAGTGTTGGGATCGAGCCCCGCATCGGGATACCTGCTGAGCGGGGAATCTGCTTCTCCCTCTGCCTCTGGCTTCCCCTGCTTGTACACACCCTCTCTTTGTCAAGTAAATAAATAAAATCTTTAAAACAAAAAGAATTAACAACTATAGCAGAGGATTAGAATAACTAATAATAAGAATAGTAGATATAAAAGATACAATTATTTCCTCTGGGGCTGAAATTGCATACTTAAGGAGTGTTTGCTCCTTCCTGCCTCCAGGCCGGACATCCAGATCTTTTTTTTTTTTTTTTTTTTATTCTTATGTTAATCCCCATACATTACATCATTAGTTTTAGATGAAGTGTTCCATGATTCATTGTTTGTGCATAACACCCAGTGCTCCATGCAGAATGTGCCCTCCTCAATACCCACCACCAGGCTAACCCATCCTCCCACCCCCCTCCCCTCTAGAACCCTGTTTGTTTTTCAGAGTCCATCGTCTCTCATGGTTCGTCTACCCCTCCGATTTCCCCCGCTTCATTCTTCCCCTCCCGCTACCTTCTTCTTCTTCTTTTTTTTTCTTAACATATATTGCATTATTTGTTTCAGAGGTACAGATCTGAGATTCAACAGTCTTGCACAATTCACAGCGCTTACCAGAGCACATACCCTCCCCAGTGTCTATCACCCAGTCACCCCATCCTTCCCACCCCACCCCCCACTCCAGCAACCCTCAGTTTGTTTCCTGAGATTAAGAATTCCTCATATCAGTGAGATCATATGATACATGTCTTTCTCTGTTTGACTTATTTCACTCAACATAATACCCTCCAGTTCCATCCACGTCGTTGCAAATGGCAAGATCTCATTCCTTTTGATGGCTGCATAATATTCCATTGTATATATATACCACCTCTTCTTTATCCATTCATTTGTCGATGGACATCTTGGCTCTTTCCACAGTTTGGCTATTGTGGACATTGCTGCTATAAACATCGGGGTGCACGTACCCCTTCGGATCCCTACTTTTGTATCTTTAGGGTAAATACCTAGTAGTGCAATTGCTGGATCGTGTGGTAGCTCTATTTTCAACTTTTTGAGGAACCTCCATACAGTTTTCCAGAGTGGCTGCACCAGCTTGCATTCCCACCAACAGTGTAGGAGGGCTCCCCTTTCTCCGCATCCCCGCCAACATCTGTCGTTTCCTGACTTGTTAATTTTAGCCATTCTGACTGGTGTGAGGTGGTATCTCATTGAGGTTTTGATTTGGATTTCCCTGATGCCGAGCGATATTGAGCACTTTTTCATGTGTCTGTTGGCCATTTGGATGTCTTCTTTGGAAAAATGTCTGTTCATGTCTTCTGCCCATTTCTTGATTGGATTCTTTGTTCTTTGGGTGTTGAGTTTGACAGAGTTCTTTATAGATTTTGGATACTAGCCCTTTATCTGATACGTCATTTGCAAATATCTTCTCCCATTCCGTCGGTTCTCTTTTGGTTTTGTTGACTATTTCTTTTGCTGGGCAAAAGCTTTATATCTTGATGAAGTCCCAGTAGTTCATTTTTGCCCTTGCTTCCCTTGCCTTTGGCGATGGTTCTAGGAAGAAGTTGCTTCGGCTGAGGTCAAAGAGGTTGCTGCCTGTGTTCTCCTTTAGGATTTTGATGGACTCCTGTCTCACATTGAGGTCTTTCAACCATTTGGAGTCTATTTTTGTGTGTGGTGTAAGGAAATGGTCCAGTTTCATTCTTCTGCATGTGGCTATCCAATTTTCCCAACACCATTTGTTGAAGAGACTGTCTTTGTACCATTGGACATTCTTTCCTGCTTTGTCAAAGATGACTTGACCCTAGAGTTGAGGGTCCATTTCTGGGCTCTCTATTCTGTTCCATTGATCTATGTGTCTGTTTTTGTGCCAGTACCATGCTGTCTTGATGATCACAGCTTTGTAATAGAGCTGGAAGTCCGGAATTGTGATGCCGCCGGCTTTGCTTTTCTTTTTCAACATTCCTCTGGCTATGCGGGGTCTTTTCTGGTTCCATACAAATTTTAGGATTATTTGTTCCATTTCTTTGAAAAAAATGGATGGTATTTTGATGGGGATTGCATTGAATGTGTAGATTGCTCTAGGTAGCATTGACATCTTCACAATATTTGTTCTTCCAATCCATGAGCATGGAACATTTTTCCATTTCTTTGTGTCTTCCTCAATTTCTTTCATGAGTATTTTATAGTTTTCTGAGTACAGATCCTTTATCTCTTTGGTTAGATTTATTCCTAGGTATCTTATGGTTTTGGGTGCAATTGTAAATGGGATCGACTCCTTAATTTCTCTTTCTTCTGTCTTGTTGTTGGTGTATAGGAATGCCACTGACTTCTGTGCATTGATTTTATATCCTGCCACTTTACTGAATTCCTGTATGAGTTCTAGCAGTTTTGGGGTGGAGTCTTTTGGGTTTTCCACATAAAGTATCATATCATCTGCAAAGAGTGAGAGTTTGACTTCTTCCTTGCCAATTTGGATGCCTTTGATTTCTTTTTGTTGTCTGATTGCTGTGGCTAGGACTTCCAATACTATGTTGAATAGCAGTGGTGATAGTGGACATCCCTGCCACGTTCCTGACCTTAGGGGGAAAGCTCTCAGTTTTTCCCCATTGAGAATGATATTCGCTGTAGGTTTTTCATAGATGGCTTTTATGATATTGAGGTATGTACCCTCTATCCCTATACTCTGAAGAGTTTTGATCAAGAAAGGATGCTGTACTTTGTCAAATGCTTTTTCTGCATCTATTGAGAGGATCATATGATTCTTGTTCTTTCTTTTGTTAATGTATTGTATCACATTGATTGATTTGCGGATGTTGAACCAACCTTGTAGCCCAGGGATAAATCCCACTTGGTCGTGGTGAATAATCCTTTTAATGTACTGTTGGATCCTATTGGCTAGTATTTTGGTGAGAATTTTTGCATCCATGTTCATCAGGGATATTGGTCTGTAATTCTCCTTTTTGATGGGGTCTTTGTCTGGTTTTGGGATCAAGGTAATGCTGGCCTCATAAAATGAGTTTGGAAGTTTTCCTTCCATTTCTATTTTTGGAACAGTTTCAGAAGAATAGGTATTAATTCTTCTTTAAATGTTTGGTAGAATTCCCCTGGGAAGCCATCTGGCCCTGGGCTTTTGTTTTTTGGGAGATTTTTGATGACTGCTTCAATTTCCTTAGTGGTTATAGGTCTGTTCAGGTTTTCTATTTCTTCCTGGTTCAGTTTTGGTAGTTGGTACATCTCTAGGAATGCATCCATTTCTTCCAGGTTATTTAATTTGCTGGCATAGAGTTGCTCATAATATGTTCTTATAATTCTTTGTATTTCTTTGGTGTTGGTTGTGATCTCTCCTCTTTCATTCAGGATTTTGTTGATTTGGGTCATTTCTCTTCTCTTTTTGATAAGTCTGGCCAGGGGTTTATCAATCTTTTTAATTCTTTCAAAGAACCAGCTCCTAGTTTCGTTGATCTGTTCTACTGTTCTTTTAGTTTCTATTTCATTGATTTCTGCTCTGATCTTTATTATTTCTCTTCTCCTGCTGGGTTTAGGCTTTATTTGCTGTTCTTTCTCCAGCTCCTTTAGGTGTAGGGTTAGGTTGTGTACTTGAGACCTTTCTTGCTTCTTGAGAAAGGCTTGTATTGCTATATACTTTCCTCTTAGGACTGCCTTTGCTGCTTCCCAAAGATTTTGAATAGTTGTGTTTTCATTTTCATTGGTTTCCATGTATTTTTTTAATTCTTCTTTAATTTCCTGGTTGACCCATTCGTTCTTCAGTAGGATGCTCTTTAGCCTCCATGTATTTGAGTTCTTTCTGACTTTTGTCTTGTGATTGAGCTCTAGTTTCAAAGCATTGTGGTCTGAAAATAGGCAGGGAATGATTCCAATCTTTTGGTACCGGTTGAGACCTGATTTATGACCTAGGATGTGATCTATTCTGGAGAATGTTCCATGGGCACTAGAGAAGAATGTGTATTCCGTTGCTTTGGGGTGGAATGTTCTGAATATGTCTGTAAAGTCCATTTGGTCCAGTGTGTCATTTAAAGTCTTTATTTCCTTGTTGATCTTTTGCTTAGACGATCTGTCCATTTCAGTGAGGGGGGTGTTAAAGTCCCCCACTATTATTGTATTGTTGTCGATGTGTTTCTTTGCTTTTGTTATTAATTGGCTTATATAATTGGCTGCTCCCATGTTAGGGGCATAGATATTTACAATTGTTAGATCTTCTTGTTGGATAGATCCTTTAAGTATGATATAGTGTCCTTCCTCATCGCTTATTACAGTCTTTGGTTTAAAATCTAATTTGTCTGATATAAGGATTGCCACCCCAGCTTTCTTTTGGTATCCATTAGCATGGTAAATGGTTTTCCACCCCCTCACTTTCAATCTGGGGGTGTCTTTGGGTCGAAAATGAGTCTCTTGCAGACAGCATATCAATGGGTCTTGTTTTTTAATCCAGTCTGATAGCCTGTGTCTTTTGATTGGGGCATTGAGCCCATTTACATTCAGGGTAACTATTGAAAGATAGGAATTTAGTGCCATTGTATTGCCTGTAAGGTGACTGTTACCGTATATTGTCTGTGTTCCTTTCTGGTCTATGTTGCTTTTAGGGTCTCTCTTTGCTTAGAGGACCCCTTTCAAGATTTCCTGTAGGGCTGGTTTTGTGTTTGCAAATTCCTTTAGGTTTTGTTTGTCCTGGAAGCTTTTTATCTCTCCTTCAATTTTCAATGACAGCCTAGCTGGATAGAGTATTCTTGGCTGCATATTTTTCTCATTTAGTGCTCTGAATATATCCTGCCAGTCCTTTCTGGCCTGCCAGGTCTCTGTGGATAGGTCTGTTGCCAGTCTAATGTTTCTACCCTTGTAGGTTACATATCTCTTCTCCGGAGCTGCTTTGAGGATTTTCTCTTTGTCTATGAGACTCGTAAGTTTTACTATTAGATGTCGGGGTGTTGACCTATTTTTATTGATTTTGAGAGGGGTTCTCTGTGCTTCCTGTATTTTCATGCCTGTTTCCTTCCCCAAATTAGAGAAGTTCTCTGCTATAATTTGCTCCATTATACCTTCTGCCCCTCTCTCTCTTTCTTCTTCTTCTGGGATCCCAATTATTCTAATGTTGTTTCGTCTTATGGTATCGCTTATCTCTCGAATTCTGCCCTCGTGATCCAGTAGTTGTTTATCTCTCTTTTTCTCAGCTTCTTTATTTTCCATCATTTCATCTTCTATATTACTGATTCTCTCTTCTGCCTCATTTATCCTAGCAGTTAGCGCCCCCATATTTGATTGCACCTCATTAATAGCCTTTTTGATTTCTACTTGGTTGGATTTTAGTTCTTTTACTTCTCCAGAAAGGGTTTCTCTAATAACTTCCATATTTTTTTCAAGCCCAGCTAGTATCTTTAAAGTGATGATTCTGAACTCTAGATCTGACATCGTACTAATGTCCGTATTGAGTAGGTCCCTGGCAGTCGGTACTACCTCTTGTTCTTTTTGTTGAGGTGCTTTTTTCTGTCTTGTCCTTTTGTGCAGAGGAGAATAGATTAATGAGAGAACAAAATGCTAGCAGAGTAACAACGTCCCCAGAAAATATACTCTAAACAAATCAGAAAAAACCTGAAGCAGTGGGAAAAGAAAGGGAAAGAGAGAAAAAAGAAAAAGAAAAAAAAGAAAAAGATAAAGATAAAAACAAAAACAAACAAAACAAAACAACAACAACAAAAAAACCAGAATGTGATCAAATATGATCAGGCTGGTATATAGATCAGTGCCACACACTAGATTTGGGGTGTATTTTGGTCTTTTAGAAGAAAGTGCCTCCCAAAATTTTAAAGAAAGAAAAACTTATATATGTACAAAAATAAGGGTTGATCTGATGAAGGGATGGAATATGACTGTAAAGATGGAAA